>NW_005054400.1:709938-730660 GCF_000277835.1 Geospiza fortis
CATTTCTTGCTTGTCCTTGCCTTAAAACAGGAATTAAGTTAACCACAGTGCTGCATGTTAATTGCATGTTTACTGGGCTAATGAAAATTACAAAAGGTTTTTGCCACCTCGATCGGTGATGAAAAAGTATGAAGGCGATTGTCATTGCAGCCTTCGGGGAGGGCCCGGGGGGTGGGGGGGAAGGACCGGCCACGAACAATATTGATCAGAAGAAGGATAAATCTTTTAACTGCTTGTTAATACCATAAATATGGTCTACACAAGTTTCCACTCTTGTTAAGTCTAATCAGTACATGGAAGATGGAGACATAGCCCACTTGAATGAATTTTTATTATTGCCAGAGGGGTACTTGCATCTGTGGGCTCCCTCCCCTCCTCAATTTGAGCACCCCCCCGCCCCCCCTTCCAAAATCCCCCCTTGCAGGGGAGGATCGTGAAGGTGTGCAGAAAGCACAGGAGGAAAATCCAAGCTTTTTTGTCCTTTCTTCATTTTTCCAAATGCTCCTTTTTTATTTTTTTTTTAGTAAAGCTGAATGGGTCGTTGGATGAAAGGCTGACCCAGTAATTCAGTTTGATGATAACCATTTTCATGCTTGAAAACAATCTGCCAAATTAAACCTAAATGGAAAGAGCAGTGGGAAAGGTAGTGAGAGCAGGGCGTTTTGAAATCCCCCCCACCTCTCCGAAAGGGATTATTTGGCCAAAGGAGGAGGGAAAGGCAATTAAATAGACTAAAGATGATTTAAATCCCAACCAAAAATAATTCCAGGGAGAAGTTTGCCCCCTCCGGTGTTGCCCAGCCCTGGATTTGAAAACTTTGGCCCAACTTGTGGCAATAGCTACAACTTTGCTCCGCAGGGGTCAGAGGTGAGGGCTATTTTAACCCTAAAAGCCTGCGAGTGACCAAGGTTGCGGCTGGGCTCGCAGCACTAATAGCCATAATTACCTCCTCCCCTTCCAGGGACATTCCTCGCAGCAGCAGTGTTAGACGCCGAATTGAAGAAAATCCTGGAGTTGAACATATCTTCGGGGGTAAATAACAGCAATATGAAGGAATTTCAGAGCTCTCCCTTTCGCTTGGGGGGATTGAAGCTTTTTTCCTTTTTTTTTTTTTTCTCCCCTCTTTTTTTCCTTTTTTTCCTCCTTCCCCCCCCCCTCCCCCCCCGCCTTGCCAGCATTCCCAAGGCGCTGGGTCTTTGTCTTAGAAGGAATGGAGTGTCTGAATGGTGTGAAAGGGACAGAGAGGGTTGCTTCAAATCGATTTTACTTGTCCTCTCTGTCTTTTCGGATCAACGCCCTTCAATGGACACATAGGTGCTCTTTCAACCAAAAACTTGTGCAACATTTTCTGCCTGTATTGGTGCTAAATACAATAAATGCTGGGCAGATTTTTTTTTTCTTTCTTTCCAAAGCAGAAAGCACCCTAATTAAATTGTTTTATATGGACAGTCAAGACAGACCAATTAAGTATGCATTAGTATAAAGATATATTCGAGAGATAAGCGCTCTATAGGAGCCCTGTCTAGGCAAGGTGTGGAAAGTGTCCTCTCGAAGAGAGGCTGTGAGCAGGGTTTCATATGGATTTTTCCCCTCCATTGCCTCCTATACTCGAGTAACGGGCTGAATAAGTTAGAGAAAAGCCATTAGTGAGAGTGGTTTCTAAACAAAGTTAACAGGTGGATGTAGCTGGTTTTACATTTGAATAACAGTCGCACATCTGTAATACACAGCCCTGGATTTATGCAGCGCCTGTGCAGGCAATGTCCATTTGCAGAGATAAACGCCTCCGACCTAGAGCTGAGGTGCAAACGCACACGCACGGGGATGAAATAAAGATCTGGGCACCTCTGTGGGCTGCAGGGCATGGTGTGAGTGAGCACACAGAGGCGATGCAGAGATCACTGGGTGGCCATTGTGTGCAGGCACCCAGGCTGCATCAGACAGGCACCCACGCAGCAGGCGCTGCTGCCTCGGACATCTCGGCGGGCACAGCACACTCCTGGGGGCATTGCAAGGGGAGGCATTGGCTTTCCCAGCAGTGAAAGAGCACATCAGGATAAAGCACACACATCCACACGCGAACTTCTCCTGCTGCCCATTTTATCACTCTGGGAAAGCTCTCGTTATGGTTAACCACAGGAAACGGGCTTTAAAGCTCTTCTCCATTTCCATTATTATTATTATTATTATTTTCCTTCACTGCAGCTTTTCCATGTCGTTTAAAAAGAGAAAAAACACCCCAAACAAAAAAAAAAAAAAACCCAGACAAACAAACCAACAAACAAACAAACCACTGAGCCGCCAGCAGCCCTGCCTCAGCCTGGTCCTGGGGCAGGCAGAGCCGCGGGATGCCGTGAGGAGGAGGAGGGAGGCGGGCTGGAAGTTGCTGGGGCACCCTCCATCCCTGGGCACACCGTTGGCACCGGCTGAGGCTGAGCTGTGCCCGAGGGTGCTGCAGGGTGGGTGCGAGCGGGGAATCGCCCTTTCAGCGCCGTGACACCGCAGCGCAGACAGCGGCCGGGGTTCTCCTGCAGGGGAACAGGGGGAACAGCGGGTCAGGGGAGCAGAGCTGCCCGCTCTGATAACCATTCTCCAGCAGCGCCCTGCGTGTGTCAGCCCATGCCAGGGATGTGGGAGACGGGGATGAATAAGCCATTCCTCGCTTTGGTGCTTTAATGGCACGGTAAACAGGTTAGAAACAGACGGTTTTAAAGACTCGGTTTTTCTTTATTGGTCACCTTCGAGGATAAATCATAACAGGCAGTATGGGGGGCAAAGAATTCATCTAAAGGAGATCTCAGCAAGTCACTACCCGGACAATAGTCCACCTCCTGTTGGGTTGCGTATTGATCAGGAGAGGAGCTGAGGATGTCGCCACACTAAATATTTACTGATCACACACAAATAGCCGCGACTTGAACGATTTTCTCCTGTGAGGAGAGCAGAGAGAGAAGGGTAAATCATTTTATTAGTGTGTATAAAGCAAAGAGCACACTCTGGCTTGGAGTGTTTTAAAATGTGTCTTCAGCTGGATGAAAAGAGTTAGGGAAATCGATATGGAGTGATTAGACGAACCAGTCGTGTCAAAGAGAGAGGCTGTGAATTTCATGGATTTGGTTATACCGGGAGGGGGAAAATATACCGAGAGATTAAAGGGAGGAACCCATTGTAGCGGAGCCAATGAAAAAATAATATCTAATCAGAGCCGGCAAAGGTAGGGACGGGATAAGACCCACATTTCTAAAGAATCACATCAGCTGGAGAGGGATCAGGGACACAGATGAAAGAGGCAAACGGGGGGAGAGCTGGAGAGTAGGAGCCTAGAAATGCTACAGAGCAAATCCAGGAGAGGCAGAGAAAAGTCGCCTCTGTGGAGCAAAGCTGAGATACCACGAAAATGGGGACAAAAGGCTCAGGAGCGAGGGAGAAGGGCTGGAGTGATCGGGCGCCTGCCTTGGAGGTGAAGTTGAGGGGTGCCCAGCCCGTGTACCCACCAGGCAGAGAGGGCTCTGACAGCACATCCAGCTCCCATCCGAGGGGTTTAAATCCTTCTCCTGCAAGTTTGTCCTCCCCTCTCCTTCCCGCCCCCCTCCCTCCCCACAAGCAAATGTGGTGAGTAAAATGGATTTTAGCGTTTAACCACCTCATTTTATCCACGTAATGACAAGGCTCGTAATATGTAATCTACAGATTACTGCCATTCGAGGGTGACCACAAGTGGCATAGAAAAAAAAATTAAAAAAAAAAATTTCAGCATTTCTGCAAATGACAAAATGGCTAAAACCAGCCCTTGCTTTAAGTATTGAAGTTGGGGAGTTGCTGCTGCAGGATTTTATCGGTTGTAGGGAGCAATTTAGCCGTGGCTCAGGTACAGCCCTGGGGTGTCTCGGCGGATTAAAGAAAACTTTGCTGGAGACAAGCAAATATCTGAGTGCCAAAGGGCAGAAAGCTGGGACTAGGGCAGGGCTCTGCCATGCGACATTGAAATACGTTCTGGGGGGATGCTCGGGATTATGATTATTATTTTTTTGCCTCGAATCCGTGATGTTTGGCCCGTGTTCACATGCTACCTTCTCTCCGCGTATTTTTCTTCAGCAGAAAATAGGATGCGACTGCAGAGAACTAAGTCAAAGCAGCGAGAGAAAGTTTGTACCGCACTTTAAATGATGCTGATTGCTGGGAGGGAGGAAAGGCATCTCAAACTAGGAACCGAGGAGTAAAACTGATGTGAAAACAGCTTTTCACTTCTCCTCCAAGTGCTAATTTTGCTACTGTAAACAAACACTGAAGTTAGAAACAGCTGCAAATAGCCTGCCGGGCACCCAGGGCTCAGGGACCGGAGGGGGTTGACTTTTGTTCATCTCCCGGGCTGAATTTCGCCCCAGTTTTGCTTTTTTTAAACCCCGAAATCAGGGGCTGATGCTGATTTCAGCTGTGGAGAAGGGACAGAAAGTTGGGCACACTAGGAACATTTCAGGCGAGCCTATGGAGCGCAGGCAGCTCGGCTGGATCTCTAATGCAACAGGAAACCTCGGGACAGACCCAGCCTAATTAACAGTTTTCCATAGCTGAAGCGATTTTTAAGAATCCCAGTGGATTAGCCCAATATGTTCAGGTGTGAGGCTACGAGGGCCTATAACTCCTTTCACTATAATCTTATAACCTCCTTACCTAATTCCTTAGATTGCAGATAGGAAGAGTCTGACCCTGGAGGTCGTAAAGAGCTGGGTTTCATTAACCCTTCCGTGCCCGGCGCCGCTCCAAGGTTAACTGCGCCGGGCTGTGTGCTCGGGGGAGCGAGGGAGGGCGGCCAGGAGAAAGGGATTTGCAAGAGGGGTCGATCCGCCGGGAGGGCAAAGCTTAAAATGATTTCTGCTCCCTTCATTCCCTCCCTTCAGCCAAAGGAAATATGGAAATAGGGAACTTTTCTCTTTCCTATGCATCCGGAGGTGTATAAATGCATAAATGTACGGATGTTTGTGAGGCAATTCATCCCCTTCGCACCATTTCAATATTATTTATTATTTAAAATTATTTTTTTCCCTAAACGTGGAGGAAATGAAACATTCTAGAATCATCAGCAAAAAGCAAAGCAATCTCCATCTTTAGGACCAGCACCAATCTCTTGAGCTTCTTGTCCACAGTAGAGCTGTAGTCTTTAAAGAAAAAAAAAATCCAGAGAACCTTCTCAGACTGTATTTGCCTGGGAACACACCTGGTTTATATTTTAATAGGTAGTTACATTGTATTGATTCAGGGTACATCATTGATGTTGAAAGTTAATAACTCTCAAATTATATCTATCTGCCTACATACATAATTGCATACACAGTGTAACACTGGAGGAATTTGCATTTTGCAGCACATTCTTTGTTCTTAAATCTTTTAACACACTGAGTTGTTCCTTTGAAGAAAATGTTATTGAACCACATGTTTAAGGAAAAGATGCTTCTAAACTATATGTTTAAGCAATGAAATTGTTGAGTGAAATACAGATTTCTTTGTATCTCACACAAACCTTGCCACACGCCAGTCTTAACCTACACATCGAACTGCCTTTTTTTTCTTTCTTTTTATTTTTTTTCCTCCCAGTTAGAAGGCAGAAATATGTGAACTGCTGAGAGAGGTGGGTACTTTTTGGTAAGTATGTTTAGATATGATCTTCAGATACATTTATTGTACTTTCAAATTCTTGGGATACTAATTGAGCTAGCAAACAATATCCCAGCTGAATGTCTCAGCTTCTTCCCTATTTAACAGGCTTTAATGTAGAAGTATATTGTAGCCATCCTTCTACCAAACAATGTAGCTGAGGAGTCAGCAAAAAATGAAAAAAACATGTTTAAACCAAATTATAATTGCTGCCTTATATCTGACTCTTCTTCCTTTCCGCAGTCCTAATGAACTCTTTAAAGTTTTATTTATTTATTTCTTTATTTCTGAGTGACAGATCAAAAATAATTAACAGAATCAGAAGCAGCCGGGAAGCTTGAAATAATGTGTCTAAATATTTCATATTGCTACTTATAATACCAGCCCTTCAGCTGTAAAAAGGAACCATTCCCTATTTATTCTGTGGTGGTTTATAAATACAGAAGGATAGATTCTTTTTTTTTCCCAGGGCCTGTCTCAACGATGCCATAAATAGAGATTGAGCTATCAGGAGGGGGAAAAAAAAGGAGAAAGAATAAAATAAAAGCAAAACCCTGGACAGGAATAGAGACAGACAGATAAATGTATAACTGCATCTGAACAATGTTACGTAGCACATTAGGAGTTGGTAAAAAAAAATTAAATCTATCGCATATTTATAACCTCATAATTAAAATACATTCTTATCTCTCTCCTCTGAAAGGTTGCAGCTTTCTTGGAAGTATGTTGAGTGCATATTTTAAACTCCATGTCTCGAACTGAATTAAGATGAGCTGTTTTGCCCAAGAGTAAAACCTTTGTTTACAATTTAATATTTAACTTTCAGCTGCCTACCCATCGCCATATCATTTTCTTTAGATTTCACCTCCTTACATTTGCAGGCTTTATTTAAAATAATGTTAGCTCATATCAAGTCCTAATTTCTTATAATAAGAAATGAGTCTATATAATCCAAAACAGTCCCCCTGGTCTGATCGAGGTAAATTGGATGAGAATCTTTCACATTCAAAGGGTTAAAGCTAAACTGAAAACTTTAAAGCAAAGAGATACCAGCAAAGAGTGAAAAATGGTACATCTGCTCTCTCTTGACAAGCTTGCATTATATCACATGTAAGGAAGCCCAAATTTTTGAATCTAAGACCAGTTTTAGTTTTTAATAGGAAATAATTACATGGAACTTTATTTCCAGAGAGAATGTCCCTTCCAGCTACAGTGTTTTGCTTTGATCTAAGTATTAACTGGTAATAAAATAACCATATTTTGGATCCTAAGCATATTGATGCTTAGAGGAATGTTATGCTTTCAATCAAATTTTAACTTTAGATTATCCGAAGGTATTCATCCTTCTTTTGTCAGAAACCAATTTGCTCTCTTACTCCTACAGCTACTCACATGTGGTTTGGTACACTTTGTTATTTTATAGTGGAATTTGCACTATTGAGGTGGAAAACTTTTAGGTGGAATGAGATCATGTTCCAGCCTGGCAATTTGGGCTGTTTCTCATGCAGGTCCCCAGCCCAGCCCTTCTTTACACTTGTTGTGCACCACCACCATCGCTCACCTCCAAGGGCGACCACCGCATCAGAATTTTGTTTTAAATATTCAGATTTTTTAATTTATTAATTTATTTTTTTTTAACCTGGAGAATCAATCATTTGGACCCATCCTGAACAATTAACCTCCCCTTTATATTAGAGCCCCAAGTGCAGTACTTCATAAAGACATGAAAAGGACATCCCAGTCAGCAGGACCCGAGCCCAGGCTTGTCACAGAGTATAAAAGGAGAGAGAAGGGGAGTTTTTATCTCTTTGCCCTGCCAATTCTTAATAGTTCTAAGTTTCAGTGTGACAATAAAACAGTTTTGATAACATAGCTCATGGGTTTCTCTGCTACATAAAGTTTTCTTAATAATAAAAAAGAAGAAACTTTATCCCTGCTAAATTAAAATAGGGCAGATGTTGGATATGGTTCATATTAGCTAGCCTTTCACCCCTTTGCCCCTGGCACTAAAGTTCTGACTTTTTCTTTCTACTATGTCTGTTTCTAACTGAAAGGTATTATTCCTGCCCTGGCTCTCTTCTTCTATTTATTTTTTCAGTGTCTAAAATTAAACCTATTCATTTAGTAATATACATTCTATTTCACATTGCTAAACCTGGCCAGAGAGGGGAAACGCTTTCCAAAAAAGAGATGCACCACTGACCTTAAAAGAAAACATGAAGCAGGGAAGGCTGTTCTTAAAAGGTTTATTTCTAGAGAATTTTGTAGCTCTGTTGACATTATAGGGATAATGGCTGTATTGCAATGGGCTTTCAAGGCCCAAGAGGTTTATGTTTTCTTCTGACCGTAAGTCTAATAAAATTTTAAAGGTGCACAAAGTCTCATCACTTTAGATATTTAAAACTAGTTTGAAAAATCTCTTGGGAAACATATATTATGGTGGATAGCCCCACTGAGAAAGCAGGGGATAGACAAAAAAATACCCTGAGTCCAAACCCAAATAAACCCCACCAGTTTTTTTCATGCTAGCTCTATGAAAATCCAGGCTATTAAACTCCCAAGGATAGTGCAGCTATTTTCTGCAGGGCTCTGCAGATAGAATTTATTGTCCATTTGGAATGATCAAGTTTAGGCCAATAAAAGGCCCTCTGTAAGCAGAAATGCCCAAGTTGATGTTTGGCAGAGTTTTCAATGGTGGAGTTTATACAGGACGGGGGCTCTGCACTATTTGAAATAACTCCTATCCCAGCAGCTGAAGATGATCTGACACACAAGCAAACCTTAGCAGGCAGTGAGTGAAGGTTAATCAGTGCTGCTTTCTGAGCTGGCTGCTTGAAAGCAGGAAAAAGTGAAAGCTGCTTTCTCTAGCCCTTCCCTATGCAAAGGTGCTGCTAACTTTTATGATTTTTTCCCCCCCTTCCTCTTTTACTATCTGTCTTTGTGCCTGAGGGCCAGTGAAAGAACACTGCAGATTCTAGATTGCTTTCAGAGTTTCCCTTTGCTGATGATGGATTACCATGTCAATTTAAACGGCATAGGATTAATTTGTTTCAATGATTTCTCTTTAGGCTGAATGCCAGTCTTTTTTTCTATCTCTCTCCTTGCTCTTCAAAAAAAATAATAACAATAATAATAATAAATCCTTAAACCCCCCCAAACACTTTTGAGATCCCATGTTAAAAAGACAATAATAGAAATAGACAAGTTAGGTGTAATGTTGCAACACAGTTGTAGGTTTGAGTGTTTTTATCTCGTTCTAAGGGGCTGCAGCATACAGTCAGTCACATTAAAATGAAATTGGATCCAACGTTTATTCAATAAATACTTGTCTTGTAGGTAATCCAGAACAGAGTGCTTTTGACACATAAGGACTTAATTTGTCTTGGATAACAAGTTATTAATATGGCACATTTAAACTTGCCACCTACAATAAGGTCATTTAGATCTATAATACGACTCATGAGAGAACTTCATAAAGCCAGAAACAAAGTTTGAGACTGCCTCTGAGGCGCGGAGCAGACGCACGGCTCACGGTTTGCTCTTTTCAGAAGAAAGTTCAGAGCAACTAGGAGCCACCCAAACCCAAATGGTGTGCATCTGCTCCTCTTTGAAAGGCAAAACGTAAATGGAGTAAGGAGGGGAGAGAGAGGAGGAAAAAAAAAAAAAAGAAGGAACCCAAACACACATTTTTGAATGAGTAAGCTTTAAAGCTGTGCTGCGTCTGCTCGCAAACTCATCGCAGCTTTGAAAGTGAAAAAACAACATTTGGTTGAGAGTGGAAATTCGCCTGCATTTGCACCCTACCTCTTCCATGTGCTTCGCAATTTACTCGCTTTTAATAATAAGTGAGGAAGTTGGAACATAATCCACCCATAAATGTTATTGCTGTAATTTGACTGCTCTGTGTTTGTTCATGCATTAGTTGTATATGTAAAGCGAAGTGGGGATGGATGGTGGGGATCCCCGTGCAGCACGAACAAACAGAGCTCTTTGGGATCTCAACACCCAAACATCCTGCAATTGTTTTCAGTTCTAGTTTCAGACCTGTCCTAACCCTGTGGTGCCTGCAAGAGGTGCATCAGGAGGGGAATAGTGTGCGAATGCTGCTCGGGACGTGTTTGGTGAGTGGCAATTCGGTCTCCACGCTGTGTCCCTGAGCTTTGTTATTCTGCTTTTCTGTGCTAAGCTCTTGGTTGTTCTTGCCCTGGCAGATTCTGTCTCTTTAAGTAACTAAATCTCATTTTTAAGCTATTCCTGGGAAAAGGATGTTACACATGAGTAGAAAAATGCAGGCAAGAAAGGCTAATTGAATGAAAAGAGAGAATTAGGTTAAAAATAGAGTACAATCTAGTATCACATTTTCACTAGTGTAACCTGAAATGAAGGTGTCTCCAAGTCCCCAGTGATGCCAGAGTGTTTAGATGTTGGGCACAGATGGAGACACCTATTGAAATGTGTCTGAAGAAGATTAATAGGACTTGTCAGTGTTGGGAAAGCACTGCTTTGCTGTAAATTTCTACTAGCACAAGATGAATTACCGATGAATGCTCAGTTATCAACCCCATCACTATCATTGGACACTAAATCAAATTGAGCAGTTATCTACAATCAGAAAATTTCTTTTAAAAGTAGGCATACACCTTTAGGCTTAAACTCTTTAATAAGACAATATCCTCGATGGTATGTGTGTGTTCACAAAAGGATATGATTAAAAGTTTCTATACAGAAAGCTTCTGTTCAGAAATGAACTCCAAGTTCAGTGTGAAAGCAGGGCTGTCAAACAATAGAAGATACTCAGAAAATGCTGGTTATATAATACAGAGTTCTGATGGGGGTCTGATCCAAAATGTATTTTTATGTGTGTCATTAGATTTTGGATCCATCCATGTTTATGAGAGGTTTTTTACAATCTCTGCTCTCCCCTTATTTATGGTCATGATAAACACACCCCTTCTCTCTACCTTAAAGACTGAGCATCGAAATCATACATTAATGCAAAACAGCCATCATGACTCAGGATATATGTATAATAATATTACCACCCCCCAAACATATTTAGGAAATAACAACTTAATATAATGTACTATGTGATGAAAGAGTCAATGAATAATATTTTAGCTGAGAATATTTCTTTCTCTCCTTTATGAAAGGGGAAACTGTCACAAGCAAAACTACCACAAGCATTTATCAGCCCACTCCTGAAGAATATTACCTGCATTTACCATCTGATGCTGCTGATGACAATGATATTAAATAAGCATTACATACTTTTAGTTTCTAGGATTTCTTTCCCTCTCTCACAGACACTGAGCACTTTATACAAGGAGATTTATCATGGTGTGTTTTCCAAAGTCAATTTTTTCATTTTTTTAGAGACAAGGGAGGTCATTTGTGTTTAGGGAGGGAGACAGGTACAGAGCCTTTATCTGATCTGCGTCCCCAGCCACCAGCACCTTCTTAATCGACGGCAGATCCCCACTCTAGAGGATCTGGCCCTGTCTGGGTTACTTCTTAGCCCAGGAATGTTTCCTTCCCTTCATCTCCTCATGTCTCACCTGTGGTGCATGTTGCTTTTTGAGAAGGGAATAACACACTGTTTACCACACAGCCCAGTTTCAAAGCCTTTGTGCGTTTCTCATCTCCAGCCAAAGCTTATTATTTACCACCCTAAAAATCCACCATGGTAAGGGATAGCAGAAGTTATTTTCCTCGTTTTTACACCCCAATTTTCACACAGCAAATGCCCTGCCTTAGGAGCAGATCCCACTCAGATGGAAGTTATTAACTTTCAGCAGAATGGGGCGATTTCAGCCAGCCACAGCCTGTGCCCTTCGAACATGGTCGCTTTGCAGCATCCCCGTGTTTATTTTTTTTCTTTGGAGGGCATGATTCTTTAAACATATTTGTTTTACACAGAGCAGCAGTTGAATCCTAACTTTTTTTCCCCCCCACAAACACGTAAAGAGAATATTAATAGGGAATATTAACAGAGGTGAGTGCAGCATGAAGCTAGTTAGGTTGTAGTAGCTGAGAAATATGAACTAGTGAACATAATCCATAAACTCCATTTGGTTACTATAATACTCCAATCTGTATTTATTACAACCCCACTCTGATGCTTATACAACTGCAATTGCTAGATTTATACACTCTAATGATTTCACAATAGGAAAAACCTGTGTCTTTATCTTTCTTTTCCTGTCCAAAATAACCCCTTCCACATATACTTCAGGCTTCTCTGGACCTTGTCTGGGTTTAATCACAGGCTTTGGGACAAAATGTGCATTATTAAGAAGTATAAATATTTTCAGAAGCAATCAAAGGGTTGAAAGATTGATTCGGCATGTAGATTGGATTTAATTCGAAGCAGCTTTGTTCTAATGAGGACTACTGGGATACAGAGACGGCAGCCGCTTATGGCCACCAGTTGGGAACTTCCACTCGCTGCAGCAACCTGTCAAGAATTCCAAGGAACTGCCAGGTATTGAGCAGAGAAGTGCTGGGGAGGATGGTGGTCTATTGTTTGCAGCCTCCTTCTGAGGCTGGGTTAAGATTTCATAAGTCTCTATTTTACCAGAGTTACAATTCAGCTTCTTGCTGCCCACAGGGATAAATCCTGCAGTCCCTCGCTTGGGGGAAACCCCTATGGACTTTGTGGGTGGCTTTGCCTTGAGTGAAAGGTGGCAAAGCTTGGCTGAGCCTCAACTCCAGCCAAGTTTGGGAGCTCTGTAGCAATTTGTCCTGCTCCCAGACCTGGTTGCTTTTGCAGTGATTTGTTCTGTTCAGTTTTGCTATCTGCACTTCTAGATGTGATGGGACCTTTTTGCGTAGGGAGGTGTTTTTCCCTGGGGAGAACGACAGCTCTGTAAGGCTTGGAACCTCCTGTCCTTGTTGGGTGACCCAGCAGAACTGCTGGACCCGTCCTGCTTCCTGCCTGCAACGTCCAACAAAACATTTTTGGGATGATGCTGAACCAAAGGGGACCCTTGACTGCTTTCCCCTCAGACTTAGAAAACCCCAGCATCAAGATGTGAGTGTGGCCCTGGGGGGTGTCACGTCACAGGTGCTTGGTATCCTAAATGCCGAGCGTACAGTCAGAATCACAGGATATACAGGATCAAACACGGACCAGTTTCTCTCTCCCCTTAGCCCCTCCTTGCCTACTTTTGTCCATAAAAGCAACAGAAAGAGAGAAAGCTTGAATTTTCTGAACTGTTTCACCCATCCACAGCTGGAATTCCAAAGCGAAATGAAAATGCCTTTAAAATCAACCCTACATGGGAGCCTGAGAGAACAAGTTTTCCTTTGTTGTAGGGTATAGTATTATTTGCTGTAGGTTTTTGATATACATTCTAAATTAGGCCTGCAAAGGAATGCTTCATCTTTAATTCATCACTCTCAGCTGAAAGAGATTAGCAATGTCTAGCACGCACCCTTCGTATGGTGCTGACCTCATCAAGTATGGCCTGAAATTAATTAGCCTCATTCATTCCAAATGGAAAAGGATAATGGAGCTGCATTTTAGAGATGACCATCACAAATTGTATGCAGCATATTTAAAATCTTTCCCCCCTCGCTCCCCTCCCCATTAAAAAAAAACTATGTAGATTAAAATTCTTTCCAGAACTTGCAATATGTCGGAGTTATCGAGGCTTTAGGAGCAGAAACCATTCCGTTTTCATTTGTGGAACTGGGAGCCACATTTTGTATGTGTGGCTGTAAAAGCAGCAAGCCTGTCTTAATGGCAGAACACCTGGAATTAATTTGATATTTCCAGGTGCTCTGGCAAACTGGGACATCAAGCACTTGATGTTTAAACATTCTTCCACTGGCTTGCTTAAATCAATATGAAAGTGGTGTCCCTTTGTCATTCATACATGCAAAGTGCTAGCACAAACTCCAGCTTGGCTTCAGAGTCCTACATCACTCATAATCTAATTAGAAATCAGAGCAGAGCTGAAGCAGCATTCTTTGTGGATTCTTGGGCAGCAAATAGGGATACTTGTCTTTTGTTTCCCTCCTCGATTGCATCGTTCACAAGCTTTCACACCACATCTCTAAAGGTGGTTAGGTGCCTCAAGATGTTGACAGGCATGAAGGACAAGATTATTTAGGTGCCTAACCCGGGTGATTTCAAATGGAATTAAGCAACTGGATGTTACTGGGCTGGGAGGGGGGATGGTGGTGGTGTGGGGATGGGGGGGTGAAAAAAAAAGCGGCCAGTGCATATTAAAAGCTCTAATTTGTTGTCCTAATCTCTAGCAATGTGGGTGATGTTTTTGCAGGGTAAAATTGCCTGCAGGGTACGTTTGCTGAAGCCTGTTAATTCCTCCTGAGGTCAGTGGGTACCGGGTGCTGGGCAACACAGCCTCTCCTGGCTGGGCACGGTGGGCTCCGACTGCTTCCCAAGAGACAGGGACAGCAGTGAAGAACGTGGGATTTCCCACAGGAATTTGGAAGATGCCCATGTCTAAGACAATGGTGAGGATTGGGCCAAAATCCAGCCTTGATTCCTTCATCCAAATGACCCTGTGCTGACCCACGGCTGCTGATGGATCGCAGCGACGTGGACCGTCCTCCCTCCCTCCTCGCTGCCCTGCATCAGATCTCCAGGAGGACCTGAGAGTACTGTGAGTAAGAGATACATTTTTTTTTCTCACCCAAGCAATTCATTGCAAAACTTCAGATTTTGAAATGACAAGGTCAAAATGGCTCATATCTGCAATGCTGGGGCTTGGGGAACATTCCTGCAGTTCTTATACCCAGGGCTGGAAACACAGGGAAAACATTTTGTGATATGCACTGTAATCACCTCATACCCAGAAAAATGGAGAATTAATTATTTCTCTTTTCACACAAACAAACATTTATCTTCCAAAGACTCCATTCATTAAGAACTGCCATTGAGTCCAAGATTGAACCTATTGTTATTAATCCTAAATGAATTCAAGTTTGTCTACCATGAACAAAGCTGCTCACCATCTGATAATCCAAATTTGCTTACGAAAAAAGAATGAGCAAATGTTAGAAGCAGCAGGTGAAATCATACCACAGTTATTAAGCCTTCTTTCAGGGGAAGCACAGGATAGATTAAATTGTTATGTTAGGCCATGTTGTGAGTCCACGTCAATTTTGTCTGAGATCTTATCTTAGCTCAGAACTGTTTCCTCCTAAATTAAACAATGTTGAAGACATGAGAAGCATATTGACCCAAAGATTCAAAACTTTGGATTCAGCAGACTTCTGATCTTTTGTCCACAGAGTATCAAGTTGTAAAGCTGTGGAATATTAAATAATCATGATTATCTTCAACTTGCCCAAGTTCATTTGTCATGCTGGGACGCTGGCACAGATTCTCCTTGCTGGTTTTTTTTACAGAACCAGGCATTGATTTTGCCTGCTAGCTTGGTATCATTTGCCACTGACCTTATAGACCGTGGTCTTATCCTAATATTAAGTCTCATGGACCAACTGTGGGCTGTAATTCCATCTCTGGTGCTCTTCACCTCTCTTTTGCAAACACCATTGTCCAATAAAGCAGCAAACAAAAATCTTACAATCAAAACAACTGAATTATGCTGGTACTTTGATCAGCTGTTATCAGGCACAGGCAGTTCTTGAGATTCAGAAATGCAGTGTAATTCACCTGGGATAAGTAATCAAATTTAAAAATGAGCTGAACAGACATTTTTAGGAATATGTAAATTTCTAAATAAACCAGCTTTTTAATTCCACCTTTTCTATATTAGAACAAATCAATGTTGTCTGCACTCGGAGATGAGTTTCAGCTGTCATAATTAAATATCATCCTGCTTCTTGCAGGACAGCCAAACAAAGATTTTACTCTTGACACAAGAGTTACCTCAAGTAGGGACAACTCACTTATTACAGCAATGATCCACATGGTTCCATCATGTTGTAGAAAACAAATCTCTACCAAAAAACACAGCATGATTCATCCCTGGTGTCAGAGCACTGAAGAGATGGAATAATAGAAGAAATAATATATTTTAAATGCTTTTAAAATACAAACATAACGATAGTACATTAAATAATGTGATCTACCCAGCCGAACATCTAATTATCTACATGCAAACCTCATGTTCATTCATCACTTCATTCTCTTCAGCTGTAATGTTGGTTTTTGGTAGACACTAACACAGAGCCATGAATTTGAATGGGAAGGGAAACAGGGACAGCGCAAGGCTGTATATTAGCTTAGACAAGTAGGATGTCATTGCCAGCCTGAATTTGTTGATGAAACCAGGCATTAAGCAAGCAAATTTTCAGCCACTGAAGAAGAGTTTGCTGACTTTAAGTAATGACATCCAGGAGGTGACACAGTGGATTTAGACCAGCAACTACTTATGGACTAATAATGGCCACTCAGCCCTGGCAAAATAACGAGACAAAATGGAGATTCATCTCCTCCCTGAATAGAAAGATTTTGTTTTTCCTTATTCTAGTCTAATTTCAAATGTTCAAGAATCTGGGTTTGGTCTTCTTTGAGGATGGGGAAAGTCTTTTGTCTCTGAAGAATGGAGCTCATGGAGTCACTTGGTCAGTCCCCATTTGCACCCAGCAGAGACCATGGAGGTATTCAATGGTACAAAAAGGTATCAGCTCCCAATCTAGGGGCTGAGGTTTGTTTCCATTTGTACCTGATATTGGAGGTCTATAGTGGTTTCACCTAAATCCCTGGAAATTGCAAGTCCACATGCACATGGTGATTTCATGTGCTGAAAACACAAGTGTGACCAGGAGCCATCATAGTTCTTTGTCCCAGCTAAACTATTTAGCTCCCCTTCTACAATGTTCTCTTTCTGTACATCCCAATTCTCCCATCCCTTTCCCCTAATAACAACATAAATGAGTACTTCACAGGTGTAATTACGGTAATAGTTCTTTTACTGCAAATCCTGGAAGCCTGTAACCTGTAATTCACTTTTTCTGATAGTCTCCTATTCCAACACTAGACGTGTTATTTTAAAATGTCTAGGACCTGAAAGCTAAATTTATAGTGATAGATAATAGTAATGGAAACCAAGCATCCTCCTTAGTTCAGACTTAAGAGCTGTGCTGTATCTCTTGGCCAATTGTTGCCTTGTTCACCTAGAAATGTCATACCCACCACTCCCACAGTGATTCAAACATCAGAGTTAAACAGAAGGGAGCAAAATACATCTCAATTTGTTTATTTTAAAGTATGAACCTATAAAAACTCAAGACATACAACATGCTATGTCTTTTTTTGAATTATTCAATGGCAAATCCTGGGGCGATTATTGCTTCTCCAAAGTGAATCTGCCATATTTCTGATAACAGGAGCTACCCTTCTTTTCTAGGTATGAACCATCACAAGACCTGGATTAGAAAGCAGGGGGACCAAGCACTCAGAGGTGGCTGATGCAGCTGGTTCTCTGGCCCTGGGCTCAGCTCTTGGTCATGGCCCAAGCACCAGAGGCCAGAGGTGGGGACTGTCTCTGTCTTGGCTACTCCTCATCAGTGCTTTGAGCTGCACAAAGCCCTGAGAAACAAGGAAACACAAGTGCACCACCAGGGATTTGCTCCCCTCTACACCTGAAGCACAGCACGAAGTTCCAGCCTTTGCTTCTGCAGGTAGGAGCTCAATCTAATTTACAGATTTAGTTTTAGTTTACAAGCAAGGCAATAATCCTGAAATAACTCATGCAAATGGTCACCCTCTTCTAGAACTGACATTGTTTCATCATTTTCTCTCCATTTTCTGGGTGAAGCAGTCAGTGTGAAGAGGGCACTCTGGCACATACCCCACTTGATAGCTGAGAAGAAGAAACTGACAAATATTTTTAATATGCTGCAGCTTATCAACATCCCAGTGAATAAAGGCAAATGAGATTTTCCACTGGTTATTCATAGATCTACATGGAGATGCTGAAAATCTGCCATTTAGTCCAGAGACTGGACAGAAATAAATCACCAGATAAAATACAATATTCCTAGTGAAATCCTTTATGGAATGTGTTCTTGCCCCAGACCCCTCCTGGAATAGGCACAGCAATGCTCCCTGAGACCTGGCAGCCCTTCTAAGTGGGCATATGGTCTGCTCAGCTCTCTCAGTGCTGGTGCAGGGTGAGTAAACACGCTGAACTGTCAGAGCAAACAGGGGGCTCTTTAATAGCACGAAATTCTGTGCCTGCTTCAAACTCCATCACTACTCCAGAAATGGATTTCCCTTCTCTGCTGGAGCATGCACTGTTTGCAGGAGGGGCAGGAAAAAAAGTGAGAGAGTTTCCTTGGATGGTGTCTGTGACCATCTCCCATAAAGCTGTGGAAGGGTCTTGGTGTGTCAAAAGTTGCATTTTCTGGTGATGCTACATCGCCTTTTCTGTCATTTTGAGATGTGCCCTGATGCATTATAACTTGCTCAGTCACTGGAATAGAAAGAGGGGCCTGAAGGTAAAAATCCCAGTGTTAATCAAGGCTGGCAAAGGGCAGAACATTAGCTGCAGTAATTGTTTTTCTGAGGGAGTCAACAAAGCCGGGCTCGTCGGCGCTAGCAAACAGATCCAGTCCTGCCTCTGTGCTCCTCACACGGGCAGAACATTGCCCTGAAATCACTGCAGCAGGGATCGGGCCAGGAATGAGCAGCTAAGTTGCAAAGCAAATTAATTCCTGCCAAAAAAGTTCAGCTATGCTCAGAAGTATGTAAAGTGTCTGATTTGAGAAGTGTCAAGTAGCATTTGTGACCAATTATCCAAGATGAAGGGGGCAGAGCTATGTTTACATGTACTAATCTTCAGCCAAAGTTTGAAAACTCTAATTCATGGACACGCATCAAATTTCCTTTCCAGGCTTGGCATTTGCCTGTACGCACGCATGCACATTGCTCGGGGATGACAGGAAAACATGATTATGACTTGCAAATAATACAAATAAAAAAAAAAAAGAAAAAGCGAGAAGAGCTGCCATGCAGCAGCAGCGTGGTAATTAAACCTGTACTGTGATATGCAAAAAGAATCGTGGACCACTGTATGAGTAAAATAGCTTTATCAGCTGTGCTGAAATATGATGTGTGGTGTGTCTGTATTGTTATTTTTCCACAACCTGTGAAGCCCTGGGAAATGATCTACACAAAAGAATAAGTAGTAAAAGCTGCCTCTGCCATCTTCTGTTTAATTAACATAGGTATACCAATTTAATGCAATTAATCAAGATAAGGAGGGATTAAACAGTAACTCAGCTGACAACGACAGAGTTAGCATTGCTGTGGCATGAGAAGGGCTGCAAAATGAGAGTGGTGACTGGGAACACTGTGAGGAAGAACAAGCTGGCTCCAGTTTTGGGAGGTTTATGCAGATGTATTGAAATTTAGGGGCAGCTGATTTTTCATGTGGCCAAGTGTTTATCTGCCCCTGCCCTTTCCTTTACCCTCTCAGACCTTCCAGGGTAATCCCCAGAGTGGCAACAACTTTTAAAGCGATTCCTCTTTCTTCTAACAGATTCCTGATGCTAAAGGTCTGACCTTAAAATGAGCAGTGCATAGGGCAAGAGTGGGTACTGCAGTGAGCTTCTGGCCTTCAACCCTTCCAAATACAGCTATTTTGGTAACCAGAACACTGTATTCACCATGGGTGAGGGAACAGAGCCTTTCAGTGCAGGGCTTCTCAGCACATTAACTCTCTCAGTGCTGGATTCTGGGTCCCTGTGCAAGTTGCCTGTGCCTATTCAAGACCATAAATGCAGATTTGCAGAAGCCTGCAGCATTCTGTAATTTCATGGTTGTGCTTTAGTGCCCGATGCACGCAAAAACTGGACAGAGTCCTGTGGATTTCCATGTGGATCTGGGAAGGACCGTAATCACATGCAGCTGAGAGTAGCTCAGACTTGGATTTCTTGTTGGCAGGAGAGGCACAGCCTGGTTTGCTACAATGCAACTGTCCTCATTAATGTTCTTCAAGCCCTGATGTACTGGGACCGCCATGGTTGGGTCAGAAGATGGCTGAGTTTTCCAGGCTCATTCTCTTGTCTTCAGAATGTTAAATTGGGTGATAATGAGTAGTAACTGTGTCCTTTTTTATGGTGAAGTTGACACTTGCCTTCTAGTAAACAGACACAGAGATGACCCTCCTCATTTCGCACAGGTCACCAAACAGCCCTGGAATGGTAGGGGTTATTGGCCATTTACCAAACTCTGTTTGACTTGGGTTCATGGGTGAGAGATGAAAGGCTCTATATTGCATTACCAATCCCTGGGGCCAGCCAGTCTCCCTAAAGAAGCATTTCATTTAGCAAGGCAACTGCTGGCCCATGGGAATCCGAGACTTGGGAAAAAGAGGACACAGTTTCAATTGCAAATGTTTCCTCAGGGCAGATGTCTTAAAGCCACACAGAAACTCACTGCTTCAGTGTCACAATAGTTGCTCCAGGACACTTAATGACCAGCAGATTTTCCCCTTTAATTAATCTCCCCTTTTTCCCAAGAAAACATCCGTTAGGTTCCTTGTGGTGTTGCTGCCTCTGCCCTGCTGCTTTGTCCATCTCCCTGGGGCAAGACCATTGCAGCAGTTGTGAACTGTTACCTTTTCCAAGAGCTTCAAAATTGAAACAGATGAAGCAAGGAGCCCTGGTAACACACTTAGAGGTTTTGGGCTCTTGGGAGGAGAAATGAGTACTCCTGAAGTGTCCAAATATTTTCCTTACCCTAGAGCAAAGATGCTGACTGATTTTCTTGGTTATAGTAGAGTGGTCATTGTTATTGGGGTAGTCCAAGTATGGCCTTTTTACAAATAATTAATGTAGTGATTGATGGCTACAGGAAGAAGAATATTTGATTCAGACCAAGAATTCAACCCAGACTTGTCCTGATTTTCCTATGATCTGAAAATCCAGTGTTGTTCCAAATTCATTATCACTGGTTAAAATCCTCTTTCACTTTCCTCCCTCTCTGTTTGTGATGTGAGTCATGAGACATTCAGAAGTTGCATTTGTTGTTTGATAGTTTTACATCATGGTTGTAATAGCGCATCTGCCGAGTCAGCAGGTCCTTTTCTGTGTTTGTTTATTTGTTTACCACTCCATTTCCAGCAGG
>NW_005054400.1:730688-745577 GCF_000277835.1 Geospiza fortis
AATGAACGACTAGAAGGTAAGTGAAAAGAATAGTAAACACAGGCCATTCATGTAACAGGATCCGATTCATTTTTATGCTAGGGAGATTTTTTAAATGGGACTTCTCCCAGTGGAGAGCTCTCAATGCTCAAGGCCTGTTTCACTACAAAGACAATACATAATTATTCTGGTCTTATTATTATTTTTTATCACTCTTATTCCAGTTGCAGGGAGTGAGGGCAGAGATGAGATCAGGACCCAGCTTATTGTGCAGCACACGGGGCTGCAGGACCCTGTGGAGGCAGGTAATGCACCCAGGCTGAAGGTTCAGGTGGCAGGTCTGCGATGGGAGAATCCATCAAAATCCAGCAAAAATGGGGACTCAGCCTCCTGAGCTCCTCAGTCCTGGGCTCCTGCTGCTTGTTGCTTTCAGCATCTTCTCCCTTCACACTTATTTTGAATCACCGAAATGATGAATTGAAAAAATGTCATGTCATTTGAAGCACTCTTTATTGTATTTATAGGAAACAGATTATCTGTTCTCTGAGGACAGTGGAAACTGAGTATGATGAGCTCATCTGGAGAAAATGTAGGTTGGGTGTGACAGAGAAACTTGTGTTTTATACCTCAGTGACATCTTAATTTCTGGTTTTGGTATGACAGACTCAGTGATACTGAACCATCCTGGTTCCTGCTTTCAGGCTGGGGTCACAAGTTGGACTTGGAAGAAGGAACTTCCATGCAGAGATGTGACTGCAGTGTGAATACTGTGCCAGGGTAAGAGAAATTTACTTTAATTTGGGGTATCTACAATATGTAAAGTCCATACAAAGTCTGTTGTTCATCCCAGCCTAGTTAAACTGCATTTGACCACTACTTGTTCAACCCAGCAAAGTGTACCTAGATACCATAGCAACACCTGATCTATTTATATATTAAGATTATTTTGCCAGGTCAGCCCTTTAGGATTTAGCATTTAATTCATAAAGGATTCTATAACACATGCCCAGTTGTGCTCTCTCTCTACTTCCTGATGGTTTGGGTGATTTTCTCTAGCCAATTTATATTTTAATTAGTTGTAACACTTCTTTACTTTCTAATTTGAACAACTGAGAGTTTAAAAAAAAAAAGAAAAGCTAAAAAATAACTCTCAAAGTCTGAATGGATACTCATTATCATTTTCTGTTCAGTGTTTGCAGGTCCAGGGTTATCTTAGGTGACATTTTCATGTTGACTGCTCTGTGTTAGCTCTTCTCAGACAGAAGGCAGTGACGGTGGATCATGTGTTATAGGTTTCTTTACAGATGAAACCTGGATTGTCCTAAAATCCAGTAACTACTCAATACCAGCAACTTCCACACCCCTCCGTGCTCCCGCCATTGCTTTGAACCAGTTTATTTATTCATTTGGGCTCTAAGCACTCGGATGCATTCCTTCTTGCTGCAACAGCAGGGGTACAGGAAGGGGTGTTTGAAATCACGCAGTCAATTCCACCCTGGATTTCAGGAGGAGTTATTCTTGTCTCAGAGATGACGCATTCAAATATCCCTCTACGGATTCCAGGTGAGTTAGTCACATTTAGATGCTTCCAAGTAATACACAGAAAGGTGGTGAGAAAATGATGAGTCTCTGCCTAGTCACAAAAAGAAAAAAGCTCAGAAAAGTACATCTGAGCAAATTATATGTGCTAGCCCTCAAAATATTCTAAAAAGACCTGGGGCCAAAGGGGTTTTGCCTTAAAAACAGTAGGGATGCACAGTATTTACTTTACTGACTGACCCATCAGCTGCTCTCTGTCCCCAGAAACAGTTCAGGAAATAACTGGAAGTATCTGAAGACATAAAAAGGATAATTAAGTTTCATTGTGGAAATAAGAGGGTAATCTGTCCAGACAAATCTAGGACCTAGTACTGAAAGCTGTAGTATCTGAATATAAAAAATGAGTAATTTTGAAAAAAGATGTGTATCAGGACTGTAAATTCAGAGAGTAAAAAAGTAGCTTTGCTTAATAGACCATCTCTCTCTCCATCTCCCTCTAACTCATTTTCTTATTCTCTTTCTTCCCTCTGTGTTATTGCAAAAAAAAAAAAAGTGTGCAAAATCTGATATTGAGAATGCTTTAGCTTCATTTCCATCTTCTATTCTCAAAATGTTTTGTTCCACTGGGAAGATTTCCCCTGGGAGATAACCTCAGCCATGACTGCACGAGGCTCGTGGGGTGACTGATTTGCAAAGCTGCATTTTGAGGGGGCTCTGAGGCAGCCACGTCCCCACTCTTCTGAGGCTCTTAAAGATATTTGTGGGCTGGCATGAGAAATCACCTGGGACTCAGAGCAGACCACAAGTGCTTAGGACAGTGTTTTCTCTGCACCTTTCCTTGCTGAGCAGAACTGCAGCACTATAAACAAATGTGAGTTTTGCCTCATTCTTAGGTCCTGTGAGTTATGAAAGCCCACTCCAGATGTAATGAATGTATAGATCACTTTGACCAGATCATAATCTATTAGTAAATAATGCTCTCTGAAAATGTATAGGTGAAATAAAGAACTTCTTGCTACTACTGCTGTATTGGTATCAAGGATTATTGTGGAGGCCAACACAATCCTCAGGCTTTGTGCTACTTACATTTAGATATGATGCAGAATTAACTACAGGGTTTGGTTAGTAAATTCCCTTCTGGATTAGGATATCCAGGATTTACACTGCTGGAAACAGAACCCAGAACTATACAAGGCTTACCTCTGCCTTGGCTTCAGCTCACTGACACCCTCATTCATATTTACAGAATTTTCCCATTAGATTCCTAATTTTGGTGGTGATATTAATTAGCAAATCACACAATACTTTTCAGAATGAGTAGAGTCTGACAGAGCAAACCCCTATAATATCTATGACTTTTCTTTGCTATCCCTGGAGGAAGCCCAAGGGTACCAGACTAAGACCTAAGGCAAATTGTCAGCACAGTCTATAGGCCATGGGAAGGTTAGGTTTAAAGAAGATGTCACTTTGGGGACATCTGTGTGACACATGCTGCAGTGTCCAGACATTGGAGACTATGTTTTTGCTCTAAATCTAGAGAGGAAGTCAATAGGAAAAAAAAGGGAAAAAAGCACAGGGGAATAAAAGTACTTTTGAAAGAGAAGAAATCTACATTTCAATGAAAATCCTTTCAAGGCATTTCAAATAAGAGTCTGAGAGAAATAATTACAAAGTTTGGAGAGAAAGAACGTTAGCTTTGATATCTTTTTCTTCTATGAAGCAATTAAAATAAGCAATTTTTCAAATACTAAGCAGAAAATTACTAATGGCTGAACCCAAAAGCTTTCATTTCCTTCTTGGAGCCTTTATTCTTCTAAAAAAAGACAAAAAAAATGTGAAGGTGGTTTTCCAGATAGATTAATGCATAAAGCAGTCGCTAGTTGGATGTCATAAAAACTACAGCAGCATAGAATAGCTGAGATTAAGAGCTAGATTTAAATCATGCAACAGTCCAGTTAATATCAATGTCTAATTAAGAAATGCATAAGAAGTCTGTAATGTTGATTTGATGGAGAAAAACTCTAATAGGGTTTCTTTTGGAATTTTCCATTTCAATTGCTGTGTAGACTTTTAATGGATGTCCTATCCAGTCTTTGGTATTAGCAGGAATCATCCTCAAATTAAAACCAAGGCCTAAAATGGAACACAGGTAGACAAATTAGCTGGTCTGGGAAGCAGCCTGGGTAGAATGACAATGTGAGCTGAAGCCGAAATTTGGGTACAAATAAAAGAGAACAAAAGTCTCAAATCTCCAGTGGAAACCCTCTCTGCTTCTCGTTTGAAACAATCTAAAACCCTGTAATTTGAAACAATGCAATGTTAACCCATTTCCCCACCTCCCCGAGCCTGCGGAAATCCCTGACAGTTCATACTTAGACACCTAGACCACTAAGAATTATTAATTAGTCTTCTTTATTTAAAAGGCTTTCCATAGTTATGCATATTAGTAGTGTAGAGGTGGGTTCTTCTCTGCCTGTGATGGGATTTAGAGCACACAGGTCCCTGTCACCATCAACGAGCACCATTAATCTCCCACTCCTCTCTGGGTAACTAAATCTCTCAAACCCCTGGAGCAAAACTAAGCCTGTGGCATCTTCTGTGTCCCATGGATCATCCAAGACATTTGGTCTCTAGATATGAGAGGGGAACTGGTTTTGAGCACATGACTAATGCCCTGAAGTTGCTAAAAGAGGAGCAGTGTAACTCTTGGTATGCACAAATCCATTTAGCAAAGAGGGGGAAAGCACAGTGCTGGGTTAAAGCAGCAGTGTATTTGTTATCACAGCTCTGGTGTTGGTCCAACAGATCCAGAGGGAATGATCTGAAGGATCCAGGAAGATGGCACACTCAGGATGACCCCTCTGACCAATGCATGCTGGGGGATAATTTTAAAGTTCATTAGAACACATTAAAATATAATACATTGACCATGGCAAAGCAAGGCACATGATTCCATCTGTCTACATGTCTCTTTCCAGCACTAAATCCATCCAGAGACCTTTCAGAATTATATCATTAAGTCTTGTCACATCCACAGAGAGTGGAAAAGACTGGAGGTGAAAATCAGAGTAACAGTGAAATTTTGGCACTTTTATTTTTGGGTCATTGCCTGAAATGTCACGGTCCAAATTCATGCCTGACATTGCTCCGTTGACCCATGAGGCACAAATATGTCATATTAAAGAGTGATACCATGGCCCTGGGGCATGCCCCAAGGACCTTTCTCCTTGAGACAGGAACAAGGATGCTCTCAGTGAGGCATCTGCCTTCTCAATGTATAGAAGTTCTGATGTGAGGACACTCAGGGCACCAGAGGAGTCTGGGTTTATTTACCCTGCTCTTGACTGTAAGACTGGGAGGTGCCATGTGTTGGGATGATGCTAGAGGATTATTCAGGTGAAGTGCTAACAGGGTGCTCTGTCTGCAACCTTTATTAGATTTATGCAATACTTAGGGAAAAACAAGAGTATGAAGCAGCCCGTCCTTTCCAAACACACACAACAGAAAAAATCCCAAACCTTAACTTGTCCAACACACTTGAGAGCCACAAATTCTGTTGCAGTTTTGTTAAATGAGAAGAATATGCCTCCCCTCCTCTATAAAACCATCCGTTTAGACATTACTGCAGTCATGACCTCACCGCAGTTCCTGGATTCCTTCTGAAAAGATTAAAATGAACTAATACACAAATGATCTCATCACAGCATAAAGGACATCTTACACAGGGGGGAAAAACTAATCAGGAGAACTTTAGTGGTGCATTTGTAGTAGCAGTAGAAAAAGAACTGTAACACCACTGTGGAAAAACAAACTAAAGGTACAATGCCAGAGAGGCATTTTTCCATCTAATGAACCATTTGGATTTGTCCTGCCTCATCCTGCCTGTTACACCTGTCATCCTCTTAGCTGTCTCCACATCTATCATCTTTCCCTTTTTCCTGCCTTTATCTACAATTTCCTTTGTCTATTCTATGCATTTCCCACCTGTTTTAATATGCCTGGTAACTTTGAATTGTGTGCCCTACTATTCTCAACTCCACCCAAAATGCGTTTTGCAAAGTACATACGTACAACCACCTTACACAAAAGTATTCACACATACTTCATCTGTAGTTTATATTATTCTAGACTAAGAACACCTTTTCTATGTTTTCATACAGTTCTCAGCCCAAGAGGTCATGGATGGTGACAGCTCTCATCTACTTTGGAGCTGTTCTATCTTCCAAGAGAAATCAGGAAGATGAGCTGGAAGAGATGCTTTACTTTCTTTGGTAGGACAATCTATAAATTAACAATTATGTAAGCGAGACTCTCACCACATTTTTAATGTTGTATCACATTTTGAGGCTGGAAAATAGAATGTCTCAGAACTAGGTGATCTTGAAGATCTTTTTCAACCCAAGCTTTCGTATGACTCCATGATCTTCAGAACAAGATGAATAGTGTTACTAATGCAACCTTATCTCTGGTGCCCATAGGTGCTCCTCAGCTCTGCCTTGAGGTGACACCGTTAAGCAAGAGGTGACAAACCGGTTTCCTTTCCCAAGGAAATGTCACGTAACTGCCCAGGGGCCCCTTTTTGTGGGGCCTGGACCCTGATTTTCAATGAGAGATGTGCTGCTGTGGCCCCTTCCCAGCCTGGCAGGAGGAGCTGAAGCTGCTCGTTCACAGCTGTGACATGTCTCAGGCAGGAAGAAAGGCAGAAGGCATCAGGCTGTAGGGAGAGATCAGGGCAGCCACCTTTAGACACTGGCAAAGAAACCTGCAGAACTCATCCAGAGGGGATGAGCTCCCAGGGCTAGACCATGCTGGCACAAAGGATGGTGGTATCATCCTACCCACCCAACAAGATTTGCTACTCCTAAATGGGGGAGCACATACATCCAACCCCAAATGCTCTGCAGTTCATAGACTTGCTCCAGTGAAGAGAGCCCTGAGCAGTGATGAGTGTTGTAGGATATGTGCTGCAGCATTAGGACAGCCCAAGGAGCAGTGCAGAGCATCTGTCACCAACAAGAAAATATCATGTGGAAAGCTGCTGTAATTCCTGTCCCCAGCAGCCTAACTGGAGGCACAGACTTCCCAAGGCTTGGAGGACTTGGAGAACTCAGGATCCTCAGTGAGATCTCTCCCCAAACGCTGCAGATTTACCAGGTCAACTCAGTCCAGGCCAAAGTTGCTGGGAAAGGTCCTTGGCTCTGCTCCAAGTTCAGTGCTCTATTGATTGGGGAGGTATTTATTGTAGGTCAGGATCTTGAGCCAAGACAGCTGAAGCTGCAAGGACTAAATTGTCTATTCCCGACCCACAGATAAAACAAATGGCCAGTTTTAGCCTAATCATCACTTCTGCCTGAGGAAAGAGAAACTCTTTGAGGTAAGTTCCCTTGGATATAATTCTTTTTTTCTAGGTTATGGAAGGGCTGCAGCTAATACATATCCTGAGTCATAATGTGGATTTGCACCTTTCCTGTTAAATATAGCTGGTTTATGTCCAAAGGATCGCTCCTCTCCCTAATGCTCACTCATATTGTTACAACTTCTACATTAGTTGCAGGTGTGAAATGCCAACTGATCCACACTTCTGGCGCTGTCAGCAGGGGAGTAATGTGTGTCAAAGGCCTGCTGCTCAGAGGGGAGGTCACCCCGATCTCCATTTGCACATCTGCTTTGCTAAACACAAAACTCTGGAGGTTTGAAAAGCTCCAATGTGCACAAAGTGGGATGTGATCACATGTACAGAAGGAGCTGCTTGTGCCTGTCACTTAGCAGGCAGGACACAGAATTTTCCCTCAGTACAAAATTCTTCCTGCATTACAACAGGTGATGTTTTACTTGTAAGTTCTATATTAATAAGGAAAAAACCACATTTCTCTGCATTCCACGAGCAGACAGGATACCAAGAGGTTAAAAAAGAGCCTCACACATTGAGCAGCTTCAGAAAGATGCTAATATTCAGCATGTCCCTGCTTGGAGTGTGCAGACATGAGGATCAGGGAAGTGCCTGATCAGAGCTCCTGGAGGGACCGTGCTGCTGGAGCCTGCCTTGCACAGAGGCATCCTGGCTTGGTTCTGAGGGCTTCCACAGGAGCTTTCAAACGTTTCTATTTCCTGCTGTTAGTGGATTTTTTTCATACCTTGGAATAAGTCTTCCGATGGTAATGTGTTTGCAGTTGATGCTGAGATAATAGTTCTTGCTCAGGGGACCTCTAATACACAGTATTTTATGCTTTCTACATTTTATGTGAGATCAAGAACTCCTCCTATATGTACATCTATGCCTAATTCTTTCTTGATTCCTGCTAGAATCTAGAATATCCCTCAGTATCTGCCATAAGGATGCCCACAAGTAATCTATACAGAATATTTTTTGGTCTTAATATGTTTGGCCTTTCAATGTCATGTTTGTGACATCATGATTCTGGTTACTCTGCACCTGCAGGACATTCTAAATACATGCATCCAAGCATCATTCACCACTATGCACTTTATTTTTTCCTCTCACAGTTGACTATTTCCAATTATTTTGGGGATAATGAAACCCATATTGACCTTCTTATCCAACATGAGAAAACAGGGACACGGTCTTCAGCTGTATGCTGATGTTCCACGGCTGTAACATCATGTTCCATGGAATTTTGACCTTGTATCCTCACAGTAACTTAGCCAGAATTAAAGAAAAGTGATTTCTAAAGCCCAAAGCATATTGGGGTGGGCCATGAGCTGAACACATAGGTCAGAGCATGTTTCATGAACATGGAATTCCAGCCCTGAGCCTCTGCTGCTCATAATGGACATCTCCTTAAGGGAGCTGTTGAAAATAATTTCCATGAGAAGCAGAAGAAAATAATTTTCAAAAGAATCACTTTTAATACTGAGGAAGGAGAGCACTTGCATTTTAAAGAGAAGTTGGATTCTGGAAAAGACTATTTGTTGGTGAGTTAGAGGAGCTGTGCTGTAGAAGGCAGAGTGACAGAGTGGCTCTTTGGCTCCTCGTGGAAGCCTCTGTTGAATTCAGGCCTTTTCCCTGAAATTTACACCAGAAATTCAGAAATTTCATCTTTGATCAGAGCAGCTTCATTGCCTTCCTGAGTAATAGGAATGGCCTTGGTTTCCCTGGGCTCTATGTTATAGACATGACAGAGCCATGAAAAGAAATGGAGAAAGGGATACTGATTTTCTTGGAATGAAATACAGAAAATTTGAGCTTGGAAAACATTTGAGTATAGTATGCTGAAAGTTTACAGAAACGTTTTTAAAGAAACATTTTCCAAGAGCATGCCTGTTAGTTTTATCTTAATTTTTGCCATGTATAATTATGAGAAACACAGACAACTCATAAGACTTTTTAGTTTCTGTTGAGAATTGCCTTTTCCAAGATAATTCTGTACACTATTACTTCAGCCCACTGGGTATCATGTAGGGAAGGTGCAAGATTATGCACATGAATATTTCTGTCTACCACTTAGGCGTGCTGAGACAATATCAACTTATACTTTCTCCTGTCATTGGTCCTTATTCCATAGAGGATATTCTTAATTACCAGCAAGACAATTTGGTAATATCATGTAAAGTGTAACAGCATAATTTCTGTGATGATTTACACCTGCTAAGGATCTGAATACTGAATTTAAAAACATAGCTTAAGTTCAGAAGAAAGTGTATTTTTTCTACAAGACACTATTTCTATTTTTAATAGAGATAATTTCATTTATTTAATTTATTGGCACTGTTCTTCTAAATGAAATGGAGCTTTTGAACATGAAGACACCATTTTTACAAATTTTCACTGCCCTGAAAAATTTAGAGCACACTTCTGTACTGGATTAAATCAACTTGAGTCTAAATGCCTAAACACTATTTTTGACAACTGTGCATGAGGGACGTGCCTGTACAGGGATTCTAAAGAATAAAAAACCTAAAAATATCTCAGTTGCAAAGAAAATTCCCTGTATTCCTTCTTACACTTTGTAATAGTGGTTATATATATATCTTTTTTAACCCTCACAGGTTTATCTCTAATTCTGTTGGAATTGATTGAAATGATTCCATTGACTTTAGCAAACTCTCTTTCCTGCTGGATTAGAGGCAATATTTGTGCCTCAGATTTGCTGGTGATGTCCCACTAATGAAATAGGTAATTTTATAAACATGTCAGGGAGGGTAAGTGCCCAATAAAAAGATGTCAGACAGAGATGCACAAATTGCAGTCTATTTGTAATGGAAACAAAACCAGGAATTCTTACTGTGAGTCATGGATTTCTTTATAATTGCTTCCACATTTGGGGAAACTTTTCCCTAGGTTGTCTACAGAAACCCTGCAATTCTTGGGGCTTCTGATGGCACTTATGATCACAACAGCACATCTCATTTCTGATAAAAATTACTTACTTTGGGAGGATTGTTTTTTTCTCAAATTGCTTTTCTGAGTCTTTATCTACAACTATTTTCTTATCCTCCTCCTCATTTTCTATTTCTAATATAAAACCAGGAATCCTTATCAATTTACAAGAGCAATAAAACTAAAGGAAATTCAGGCAGAACTGTAAAGCACAGTCTATTTTAAAGTTCCAACTCAGATAATAAGACTCTGGTTTGTGCTGCACCTCACTCATGGACTCAGTTTTCCATAGTGCATTCAGTGTTGTAATAATGCAAATCAAATACAATTTTAATAACTCCTTCCATTAATGTTTTAAGACTGCAACACTTATGAGCATGATTCTAATTGCATGATTTTGCTACAGGCAAGTTTTATAGATCTGTCTGATCTTTGGATATTTGCACCGTTTGGATTATTTTAAATAATTAATTTTTGGAAGAATTTCAGTCTGGGTAGCAACAGTTGGGTTTGATAGTGGTTGTCTTGTCAGTAATTGTATGTATCTGCTTCCATGCCAGGATAAACTAGATAAATTTAGAACTCTTTGGGAGGAGGGGGCTGAAGTTTATACCATGGCAAATGTTATGGAGAATGTTCTTAGGAGGGGAATATTTATAGACTCTGTTAATACAAGGAGCAAAAGAGGTTTAAAGTGAATAAAATTTTGTCATGCAGCACAATTCGTTAATTAAATTGCAGGACCTTCTGCCAAAAGAATACCAAAAATATAATCAACTTAAAATACCATTAAACATTCTTGTTTTATGTAACTTCTATTGCCAGTCTCTAATGCACTGCGTGATAGGAACAAGGAAAATACCTCATGAGAAGAATTAGTTGGACTTCTGACATTTTTCTGTATGTCTGCTGGGACTTTCTGCCACAGGGGCCAAGAATCATGGAATCATTAAGGTGGGAAAAGACCCCTGAGATCATCAGTTCAACCATTAACCCAACACTGTCAGGGCTAGCGCTAAACCATGTTCCTAAGCACCATATCCACACATTTTTGAGCACCTCCAGGTATAGTGACTGCACTTCTCTGGGCAGCTTGTTCCAGTGATTGATGACTCTCTCAGTGGTGAAATTTTCCCTAATATCCAACCTAAACCTCCCCTGCTGCAACTTGAGTCTTCTACCTCTTGTCCTGTGGCTTGTCACCTGGGGGAAGGGACCAGCCCACACCTGGCTGCACCCTCCTGTCAGGGAGCTGTAGAGAGTGATAAGGTCCCCCCTGAGCCTCCTGTCCTCCAGGCTGAACACCCCAAGCTGCCTCAGCTGCTCCTCAGAGGGGATGGTGAGGGGCTTGCAGGACCTCTGGTGTAACCCTACTGCTATTTTTTAGGCAAGGTAAGCAGTTTGACAGCTTACTTCTCACTCCAGAAACCTGCGTAAAACCTCAGGCATTGTGCAGAGTGGGATGAGGGAAACGACAGGACATGGGAGGAAGGTGAGTGGGGCAGCAAAAGTCACAAGGAAAGCATTTGCTGAGTGGCTGGTGAGGGCCCTTACCTTGGTACTGTCCCCAGGGTTTCTCTCTAGTGGCAGGCACTTGGCTCTCCTCCTTGTACGTGCTGTTCTTCCCCTCGAGCATCACTTGAGAGCTGCAGCAGAAGGTTCCCTCCTTCAAGATGAACAGAAACACCAACACAGTCTTGCCCACTCTTCATTCCTCATTTCTTCTGTGGAGAATTTGGTCCAAATTTGGCTCGTGACAAATGCCTACACAAGGCTTGGACAAACAAGCATTAAAAGTAGCAGTGGGGATTTTTTCTTTTGGGGGTTAAAGAATAGCTATGAATCAAAAGTTGCTAACTGTACCCTGAGAGGTGATTTTTTGCCTGAAAAAAATAACATGTTCTTCAGTGAATATGGATTTACCCACCCCAACAGTGCAGGTTTTCCTGTCTGTTTGGTGAATTCTGTGTCTGGCATCTCAGAAAAGAACATCTCATCTGAAATACCCTGAGTGCATTTTCCTTGCAGGGAAAAGTTCTAACAGTCCTGCTGCAGAGTTTACACACTGACAGAGAAACAGTGCACAGGTTGTGCAAAACCTGTGATAAACTTTTACTTTAACAAAATAACTTTTAATCAATCCTGCTCGAGAGGAATGGCAGGGGCAATAGGCATATAGACCTTAGAGAAATGTAAGTTTCGATGAATGGCTACTCAGAGGTATGGATAATTTCAGCAGTATTTGAGAATTTCACTGCTGGATCAACTCAGCATGAAGTTCTCAATTATTCTTTCCTGGAAGTCATCCCAAACAAGAACACCCTGATATACTGAATTAATGATAAAAGTGGATTGTGGCTAGGGTTTCCATGAGAACTTTGTCCTGGAAAATGTCAAACAAGCAAAAAGGTTTGGATTGAATAATGTAGTTTTCATGAGGCTTCTCCACTGGAAAAAAAAGATGTTAAAGACTTTTAAAAATCATTGCAAGTGTCCCAGTAATATTATTCTAAGTGAACGTATATTTGCTTTGAAATATATTTTGATTTTAATTTTTAATTTATAAGTGAAAGTAAAAAAATGCAATATTTTGAAACTACTGAAGCAAATGGCTCAGTTAGATTTTTCACTTTTTAGCAGCTTATTGGTTAGCCACAGAATTAGCTGAAAAAAAATGAAATCCTGAAAACTCCCAAGGGACAGAAGAAAGCACTTCCCTGTCAGCTATAAAATGAGTGAAAATTATAATGACATTTTCATTTAGCACAGAGATTTACTAAAACACCCACATTTTCACAGAAGTTGCAAAGACTTGAACTCGGACACACTTTTTGTTTATCCCCAGGTGTGATGCTTAATGATAATGTTTTTACTAGGCCTGGTCACACACCCTCTCAGATGAAGAGCTGGAGGTATTCCAGCCTCTACAGGGGTAATAATCTCTGTTTCGTATGCTAGCACAATAAGGAGGACAGGAAATGTCACAGTTTTATTTCAAACTAATGCATTTAAACAGGAAATGATAATTAAATAATTTAGAAGTGAGCTATCCAAGGGTAAAGAGCCCCAGATGCCATGAAGGGTTAAGCTTTATAGGGCAGAGAGAGAAGGTCTGTGTAGCTTCACTGTGCTAATGGTGTGGGGAAAGAACTTCTGAGATGCCTGCTCAATTTGTCAGGATTTTATCTTCTGAACTATTACCTCCAGCTTTCCCCAGAACACCCTTCCCAGCCCTTTTATCTGCGAGCTATCTTCAAGTTAACTGTCTGCCTATTGCCTTGGCTGAACCACACTAATAGTCAGCTAATTACACATGAACACTCTAATTTGCTTTGTCTTCCTCAAAAAACTCACGCGTGTGCAGGCACGCACGTGAGTGCACTTCTGCCCGTGCCATGAAACTGCACCAGCTGGATTGGGATAGAATTTGTTCCATTTGTTTTCTGCCCCCTCTGATGCTTTCCCCTCACCAGGCCACCACCAACGCTTGTCATTCCTGATTTGCAACATCACCTGTTGCTCCAGCACCAGGCTCCTGTAGAGCAGAAACTGGAGCAAAGAAGAGAAATACGTGTTTGTCATTGAACTGAGCTGAGAAGAAGGAAGAGGAGAATGATAAGATCATAGCCTGCAGCACTTTGTTTATGAGAACATCCTTCCAGTGATATATGTCTGCACCAGGTGAAAGTATTGTGTCACCCCTAACATATTTTAAATGCCAGGGCTGTCATGCAAGAAGACAATGATGAACAAGTTTAAACAGAATATGGTTTTGTAGCCATGTACAGAGTTACCCTTTGAAGGTTTGCACTGGTAGTGCTTCTTAGCAAAATGTTTCCAAGCTCTATTATATTCCCCTACAGAACCCCTCTCACACAGAATTTAAACTAAATGGAGACATTTCTACTGCAGGCAAACTGACGGGGGTGTGCATAAAGCAGTGCATTTCCTCAGGCAGGATTTTCAGGCCATTTCACACATTCTCCCTACCATATTACCCAAGTTTGTCATAACTCCTTGCATAGGAGCCCTGCAAATGGGCAAAGAAACCTGTGTCTATACCATGGAGCAGGGACTGGCCCAGGTGGAGGTTTACTCAGACTAACTCTAGCACGCTCCTGTGGACTGAATTCCTGTTTGCTGCTGCTGCAGCTCCCAGACCGCATCACCTGCTTTAATTCCACACTAAAGAATTCCGTTTGCGTGCTCCAAGGCTGCCTGGCCTGGTGGGACGGGGTAAGCAGGGTTATATTTGGAGGATTCTCTTCAAAAGTGCACTCCTGGGCCAAAGTGAAAGGCTAATACAAGAGCACCTTTCCTCAGCAGGCAGATATGCCCAGAGCTATCATCACATGGCAGTTTGCTTCCCAGATATTTATCTGGAGCTCGACTGCACGAACACCATCCCCGCGTTCTAACGCTGTTGCACAACACCACTCCTTGGCTCAGACTGACAGCTCAAATTGAGCCTTGAGAAGGCCAACATCCAGCACACAACACTGAGAATGGGCATGACCACATCCACGTTGGATTCAGGTGAAAGAGCTTTAGCTCTGCGTGTCACGTGGAAATGAAGGCAACCGTGACACCGCGGAGTCCTGCGCTGTTGAGGAAGAGTAAGGTCAGAGCCACTCCATGACCCATCCATGACAGCATTAATAACTTCACAAGAGGGAGGAAAGGGCGCCTCTGATTGCCTGAAAAAACCTCCAAGGAGGTAGGATTTCTTAAGTACTTATTAAGGTCCTGTGTGGGCTTGTGTAACACGCTCAGCATCGGCCCCTCAGTTTTCCTTTCTGTAAAATGGGCATACCTTGTTTTCCACAAGGTTATTAGGAGGATTTTCCAATTAAGGTTCATCATAAATGAAAGTGTCTGGCACGCAGTATTGAATCACCTGGCCAAAAATGGTCTCCAACTTCTTTGGGCAGAATGCGAGTATTTATAGGGACTAGTCACAGTGTCCAGAAGGCTATGGGATCACAGGCTGCATCTTTAAGACAGAGTTTACTTCTGAATCAGTAAATGTACTA
>NW_005054400.1:745587-807402 GCF_000277835.1 Geospiza fortis
ATTTATTTATTCCTGGATACATGGCAAAGTGAAAATAATAGAATAAACATCATATACTTCATTATGATATCGGTTTACACTTCCAGGGTACACAAAAAGAGGCCATTTCATCAAGCTAATTGCCTGAAAGTAAAAGAGAGAGAACTTTAGCTATTAGTCTATTATGGGGCTTTTTTCTTAATCACAAATAGGGGCCGTGTGTCCCCAGGGGGATGTGTATTCTAATTTACAATTGAACTACAGATCAGAGCAATCAATCTTGTGCAGCACTTTTACAGTGTAATTGCTGCAACATAACAAATAAAAAAAAAAAAAGCAGCCTAAGTCGAGTTTCAGCTTGAGGTGGAGATATTTACCAGGCATTGGTTCGGGGTGGGAGGGAGGCAGAGAGAGGAGAGAGGCACCAAAGCCATGAATATGCAATGAGGGCTCATTAGTGCCCCAGTGTTGCCATGACGAATGGCATTATCCCCACACTGGTGCAGCCTAAACATGAATTTTATAACGACCCATTTATCATGACTTGTCATGGGTTTCTTTACTGTACTTTCTACTGACTCTCACACCTTCCACCATTAGCACCTCAGAATCCCTTCCTTTTGTTCTTTTTATCTTATTCCATCTTAGTTTTTGGCAGCGATTCTCTGGCGATAAGGAGAGGAGGGTTGCAAACTCTGGTGTTCAAGAGTTCAGAGCTTCCCCAGCTGAAGACCCACCGCCAAAAACGCGTTGGTGGTCTTCAGTCCACTTACTAGTGGATAAGTGTCCTCGTTGTCACAAGTATCTGCAATCTTGTCAGTTGACTCAGCAGAAAGGTCTCGGGTTGACCGAGCATGCAGGCAACTATCTTTCCACTCTGGCAGATGTGATGGATGAATCTGTTTTGTTGACCTAGGCCTGTCTCCTCCTCAGCCCACTCCATCTATGTGCACAGTGTAACAATCCACCCCTCATCTCCACGTCGAAAAAGGTGCAAAATCAGATAAATAAACAAAAACTGCTTTCTCCCTAGTTTCACTTAAACAAAAAAAACCCAACTGTATTAGGTCTAAAACCCAACTGATAGGGAAAGCATTTACTCTCCAGGAGCAAGCAATATTAGTCAACTCTACAGGAAAACCAAATTACTGTGAAGTAATTAGTGTCTGGCTTTAGCTCATTTTTGGTCGCTGCACGTTGTCTCTGTTTTACTGCTGTCCCTTTGGCCTACCCGATCCCACATTTAATATACCACTGCTTATAAAGAAATCCCTGTGGCTCAGAAGGCTGAATTGCCACTGCTGGGCTAGGGCCTGCTCTCTAGTATATAGAGGCTTTCATTTCCCAAGTTATGAATCTGACATCTCATGGCCAAATCCATGCCAGTTTATTTCTGAGAAGTCTGTCCTCATTATTTACCCCAAATAGTTTCACTGTCAGTCTGCCTTTTTTTTTTCTTTCCCCACTGTGAAGTGGCTGGAGTATCTGAAAGTATCAAGCCCCTCTTTGTTGGATTTTACACTTTTGCTATTACAAGAATTTGTCTTTAGGGATAGAAAAATCAAGCAACTTATTTCCAGCTATTACTTGGATAGGACTTCATGTTCTTAAACAAGTTCTGAGCTCCCATGATCTCTGAAAACAACTCTCCCGAGGTCTTACATCAGGGTAGTCCTACAGTCCTTTCATTACTCTACTGGATGTTTGAAAATATTAAAAGGCATCTAGCATCCCAGGCCAGCAATTTATAGACTCAAAGTCTGGTGCTGAGGCCCTCAAAACCTCTATTTCTTCCCCAAAATCTGCACTTTGCTATTATTGTTGCCAAGACAGGCACGTGTTTCACCAGGAGTAGTTTGTCAAAGCAACAGTCCATTATCCAAAGATTCATGACAGGTTCCCACTCTGGTACACGATGGAAGAGAGGCTGGATGTCAGAGAGGGAGGAGGAAGGAAAGCTTCCTCTCAGAAAGGTGCATTTGGGAAATGACACACCTTGATTAATCAGGGCATAGCTGATTAGGCCAGCAAATGCTTGCCATTTTTTTTTTCTTTTTTAAAACCATCTGTGCTCCTTTGGAGAATATAGGTATATAAAAATATACGTATGTGCAGTTTTTTAAAGCCCCTGACAGCATCTTCCACAAGTCTGTGACCTATGATGGAGAACTCCAGCTCCCACTACAATACAAACAATGTTCTGTCAATTATCAGGAGACAAAAGAAGAATAGAAATCACTCTTAAAGAAGCAAACCAGAAATGACATCTAATATTGGAGAAAATGTCCACTGTCTTCACAAGGACTCGGGACACAGCAAATATTATCATTATTCCTGAGAATAAATGTTTGCCCTATGACCCAGGTGATCTGATCACCTATTGAGTGGAGAGAATGGAGAGTTGTCACAAACAATGTGGCTTAATTAAATTATTTTAATTTAGCTCTTATTAAGAGTACTAAGACTGACTGTACTCAGTCTATGAGATCAGATTGTTACATCTGATCCATTATCTGCAGTTTATGTGATGGAATGAGCAGATTCCTGTTTGAGTTGGCTGCAGGAACTCACAGGTCCAATCTATGGAGGTTATTCCATTATTTTATACCAATACCTGCAGCTCCCTTTGAGAAACAGTCTCATCTTTATTCCACTCACCTCATGGAGCAGAAAAACATGGAAACAAGGAATATTAAGGGACAGCCAACGGAGGTGACACCGAGCTCTGTGTCACTTTAGCACCCAGGAATCACAGAATCACATCAGAGTTTTCTAGGCTGAGATCAACAACCATATGGAGGGCAGCTGCCCAGGAAAGGAAAACATTCACTATTCCTTGGTCAACCCACAAATGGCAATCATTAAAATAAAATAATTGCATTCTTTAAAATATTAAGTCCTTGGTTCTAAACCGACAGGACTCTAATTATAGGAAACACACAAATTTCAGGAGAAAAAGGCTACTTTCATTCTCATATGAATCCAGCTTCCAATAAAGTATCAGATTTGAGATTGTTTCAGAGAGAAATTAAGAAATATAAGCAATATTTTGAGGTGGTAGAAAAATCTATAAGGTAGGACTAACTGTTTATCCTGAATTTAGGGTAATTTTTGTGACTGAGTGCTGTAGGATCAGAAATAGGCTGTCAACAGACTCATATGAAAATTCTGCTTTAAATACATATATTAATGTAATAAAATTCTGACCTCATAGTAAAAATCTGCAAAATTATATATGCAGTAGTTTTCTACATGTACAGATAGAATTCATAAACTTAGGATAAAAAAGCCCTGAGAAAAACTACAGGTGTGATTACTATTTAATGCTTTTCAATGTCCTTTCAACTGACATGTATACAAGAAAATTAAAAAACCCCATAAACCCAGGCACTATTTCTCTTTGTGAAATGGTGCTCTTTTAAAGACATGATAAAATTCTAAGCCTGAACACAAAACTCCTTCTGATTGAATTCTGAAGTGTTTGAACACCCAGGCAGTGCCAGGGACATATACTTATGTGCTTGCGAGGGCTCCTGATTGTGCTAAATAAACCTGACCAGCCTTTTCTTGCTATTTTTGTAGAGAAATTCATCCCTCCCTTTTTAGTTCTGTTTCAAATACGACCTAATATATTTTTTTCTCTGTTTAAAGCTTGGCTTCAGTCATCCTAATGAACCAATGATCTTTTCCATTGGATACACTTCAGCTTTGTCTTTAAGGCTCCTCACCTTTCTCCAAGTGGTGCCAATGGCTTGCTGCTCCCCACTTTTAAACAAACAAACACAATGTCCTTCTTCCCCCTTCCTCCCCACTTTCTTTAATGACATCTTCAGTCATTAATGAGTTAATAAAAATCTCAAAGTCATCTGGGAATAGATAAGGGGGAAGAAAGAAGAGTATTGTACACATAATGACAGGCTCCCTGCTGGCCCTAAGATGTCATGGGTCAGCCATGTCAAGAATGTGTGTGCCCAATCATCTGCTGATTTTTATCAGCAAGGCCTGAAGCAGAATCTGACACGGCCAGTTTGGGAGTTACGATGAATAAACAATGACTTCTTGGATTGTTGGCTGCTGTGTGATAGAGTGAGAGGGTTTATATATACTAAAACATGATGACATTAGCAATCAATATACCAATTACTGGACAAGTTATTGGACGAAGAATGCACATGTCCTGAGCTTTGTGCACTTTGAACATGCTGCCAGCAAAGGAGACCACAGAAATAATGTTAATTAACCCATTCCAAGCTTGATATGCTAATACCTGATGATGCCTTGAAGTTTCTGAGAGCATGAGGTAGGAAAAAACCTTGGTCTGATATAGCACATTAAACATTTGAAATGTAAGACACAAGCCTGACAAATTTATTTTTCATCAGGACCTGAGGAAGAAAGAGATAAATTTTTTCAAGTGAGCAGCTGAGATTCTAGCAGACTTAAATTGTTCTCTATAAAATTTCACCTAAACAACCTCAGCATGCTACACAAATTTCATCACTGAGAAGTTAGAACATATCTCCTATAGCTTGGTTAAGGAAATACCCCAACAACTCTCACCTGCCTATTCTTAAGTAAAGAAAGTAAGATAAAACTCTAACACACTTTTTTATTTCTGTGTGACTGCAAATGCATTTCTGAATCTGATCAGTCTCTTACATTCTTTAGTGTGCTCAAAATATTCAGTGTTTATGAGTTTGTCTTCTCTTATTCTGGAAGTGATTGTGAAGATAAAATGTCAGTATTTTAATTGAAGCCAGGATAGAATGGGATTATATAAATCACCTAATTCCAAGTACAATATAGAAGAAAACTAAAGTGGAGATCAACATTGCAGACAGATCTAGATTGGAGTTAAATGGTGTCAGCTCTCCATTAAGATGGACAAGTCCATGATCTAATGGAAAGCTCATGGGTTTTGCCCTGAGATGCATTGTTAAAATGATGTAGGAAAAAAGGACAGGTTTTATGCTGGTTCTCCATCCTTTTCTGTGTAGTCTCTGAATGACAATTTTACTGCCATCTGGGAAGCAGCAATGCCATGGACTCTTTGACTTTTGCTCAGGTGGGAGCAAACAATGCAGGGTGTAAATATAAAATTTAGCTCTGCCTGCCAGGGCATCAACCAATGCAGTAGAAATTGTGCAGAAGTAGGGAGGAGAAGAGTTCAGCCATCAGAGTGGTCCTGCGTACTTGCTGTGTGTCAGGGGCTGAATAAAATCTGCAGATGCATCTCTTAGAGATCACTTTTGTGATGTTACTCTAAATTACAATCAAATCTGCTCCTGCTCCTCAGAGCACTAAGCACTTCTCAGAGTTCTGTTGGATGGTGATGGCAGAGGGACCAGCCTCAGACAAAGGGGGAAAAGTGGATGAGGCTCCATCTGGTTTTAACTGCAGTGGTTATAAAGTGTTCAGCTGTATCCTTCCAAATGGCTCTTCCCTTCCCATTGAGCGAGTTCTTGAAAAGTTTAAAAGCGAATTTGTCCAGCATGTGTGATATGAATAACAAAATGCTTTTAAATGTAAATGTTTCATAAAAAAGCAGCATTACCATACATTGCAGTGAATACAGTTAAAAAATCCAACTCAATAATCCCTCCTCTGTAATTTACAATTAACTTTTTGCCTCAAGGTAACAGCTACATTCACAAAAATAATGGTAATAGATTGACCTTGTTATGAATGGATAACAAGCTGGAAACAATATAGTTTGTCACAGAGCATTAACTGTTACTGTTGAAATTGTAAATAATGTGTATAGAACTTACAATGTAAATGGCTCCCCTTAAAAATATTAATTATGTCAATTAAGCACTTGATGCATAATGGATTATTCTGAAACCTATTTAAGTCCATGTCAGACTGAGTACACCATTTTCTAAGATCCCATTCCCAGACTACTGGAAAAATCTATGGCTGTGCTTTGACTGCTCAGGGTGGACAAAGGAATATTGCCTTAAAGATATATGGCTGCCTCTTTTGTTGACATTTCTCACTGCTTTTTCTCATCAGAAGATGAGACACAAGGCTCTTCTGAAGTGCTTTGGAAACTGTTGAAGAGCAACTCTCATCCAGCAGTGCTGGCCAATCCCTGGAGCAATTCCATGGGATGCAGAGAACTCCGCTGGCTTTTGTGCCACTTTGGAATCCCTGGATAGAGAAGGAGAGATCAGGTCTTACACCTGGCTGGTTTCTCTGGCCAGAGTGACCTAACTCAGAATTCTTAAGCCAGTGAAAGCTGAGGGTTCTGCTGTTCAAAATCTCCTCCTTGTGTGTCCTTTGGAGCCTGCGCTCATCCAGGAGAAGGGTTTGCTATCACAAGGCTTTATGGAGTGATCCAAAGCTGATATATAACACATGGCTTAGAAAAAATTCATTTTCTCCCAGTGTCTGATGACCACCAATTCATGAACAAGACCCTGAAATGTACTTTTTGTGCTTCCCAGCCACAGTTCCTCAGCTGTAGCTCAAGACTAGACTTAACAGCACAATGCTTAAGTGTTCTGGCCAATTACCACGTTGCCTTACAAAAGAAGGATTCCCACTAGATTATCCACATAGAGAAACTGATACTAAAATGACAAGCCACCAAGAGGTCAAATAACCAGTTGCCAGAAGTTAAAATAACTAGACTGTGGAGCAGCAATATCTGAGGAGCTGGCATGTGTCCCAGGACTGGTTGTCATACAAATGAAAGAAAAGACAGCTGGAATCTTTTTGGATTGGCTGTTATTTTCTGTGAATATAATGTAAATCTACCACTCTGGTTTTTCAACCAGACGCCTGAACTGGGAGTTTAGAAACTGATTCAGTAAAATATAAGGTCTCTTTATATCTCATTTTTCCATGTGTGAGTTTCATCTACTTTGTTTAGCTTTATCCTTTGGGATCAAGGACTGTTCAGACTGTCTGAGCACAAAGAGTCTGATTACAGTTTGGGCTCTCCAGTAATCCAAGCAAATACATTACATCCTCTCTTGCCAAAAGGTGTGTTCTCCCATCTAGGCAGCAACAAAGTCCCCACAAATGTCTAACTGAGCAGGCACCTCTGCCCACCATGGAGCCAAAATCCCAGCCAGGCTGGGTAAGCTCTCCATCCAACGATTTTCCCTGGGCAGCTCTTGTTTCACCATCACTTAAAGTGTAGCTGTTAGCTATATGTTCAGTGCCATCTCTTTAAAGATGTGTATCTGAGTGGGCAAGAAAGTTAGGGATTAGCAATGGGCAGAGGTCAAGTCTGTCAAGACTTTAAGCATGTTGTTGGTTGTAAAAAAGATTACGTTACTGGCAGCCCTTTGCCAGATCAGTACTTCGATGCCAAATGTTAATCCTTGCTGGGGACAAGATGGCTTGTAAATGTTATGGGAGAACACAGCTTTTCCTGTAGAAAACAGGCATTTATGGTTAAAACATGGATTGTTTTCTCATGCTTGTGTTTGCATTTCATGCCAATTCATTCTTGCTTGCTATGAGCTTCGCTTCAGTACTTACATTTAATCACTTAAGGTCTTTGTTTGTATAGTTGAGGAGAGAATGGTTGAGTTCTTGAAGCACTGGGGAGTAAAAGAGCCAGAGCTCAGCCTCAAGTTTTGCCAAAGGTCTTGCACTGTGAAACTGGGCAAAAGCAATGTGCCCACTGAACTTTACTCTTCTCATCTGTACAATGGAGTTCCAGGTAAAAAGGATCCTGTAAAATTTTATTTGTGACTGCGAGAAGTTCAGCGTTTATTGGATCTATAAAGCAATCTGGCTATTTCAGTGGGCCTAACTATATATCTGTAACTTTCTAAGTAATGTCCTTTCCTACAGCCAGAAAATCACTGAATGATTCAGGTTGAAACCTCCAGGATCATCCTGTTCCAATGCCCCTGCTGTGGGCAGGGAAATTTCCACTACACCAGGTTGCTCTAGGCTTTGTCTAACCTGACACTGGGCACTGCCAGGGATGGGACATCCACAATTAGACACTTTGGGAGGGCTTAGGCTTCCAGGTCAGGTGCTTACACAAGGGCAGCCAAGGCATAATCCAACACAAGATTTTAAAATAACAGAAGACTCAGATGCCCCGAAGTTTGTTCTGCTGTGGACCGAGAGCGCAACTGGGTGTGAGCAGCAGCTGTTGTCAAATGTGTGCAGAGCACTGCACATGGCTGAGCACAGTGAGGAAATTAATGTTGTACCAGTGGATCTCAGCAGCTGACAATGCTCACAGAGCATTGCACAAACCCTAGGAAGTCCTGTGGCTGTCTCACGTGAAAGGAAAACAAGCAGATCTGGGTGCAAACCACACTCACACCTGTTTTTGGCATCTAAAGATCCTCAGGGTCTCTGTGGCTCAGTTTTTCACCCTATTTTGGGAGGTAATGAAACTCTATGCTAAGGCAAGAATCAATAAAGCTTCACTTTAAAGGGTTGATGAGGTCAAGAAAACACCAGTGCCTGATGCACATGGGTTCAAGAGTAGAGGGGACCATGCAAGTTCCCAGGTAGATTTGATAACAGAATTCATAAAATAAGAAAAGCAAATTCAGTCTGGGGAAACCTGAGCTTCTAGGTTTCATGCCATGTACATTTAGTAGCTATAAAATTAGAATACTTTGCTACAAGGCGATTCAACATTTTTTCTGGCAACAAGTGAAAAATGATGTGCAGCATCCTAAGTACTAAATTTTGTTAGTTCAATTTTGTTATGCAGATGGATTTTTTTCCTTCTCCTCTACTCCTTTAAAATGTTTTGAATTAAAATAGCTTACTCAAGGTCACCAAAGGCATATGGTCCTGCTCAAAACTTTAAACAAAACATTAGTTTTTACAACCTTTTGTAATTTGGTATTGTATACAACATGGTTATAGACGGAATTTCTGTAATCTTTGCAGTGGGTGACAGAAATATGAGAGCCAAATTTATAAGCCATTTAGTGAAGCATTTAATCAATTTCATGCATAGGAAATAACTCCGATTGCTTTGCTTTATCAATCTTGCTTTCTCAGAGACCTGCAGCCACCCCAACCTCAAAACACTTCAGTGCATGAGGGGGGAACCATATGCAAAATTCTAATGCTGCACACAGTGTCAGGGGCTTCTGAGGGCTTGCCAGCATCAATAATCCCTCTTGAGGCTGTTAATATATTTCAGAAGGAAGGCAGAAAGCCTAATATTTATAGGAAGTTGCAAGGCCTCTTTTTACAGAGATTTTCCTTAAAGATCCTTTGTCTCGAATGAGTCTTTGACACTGTGTAGAGTTATGCAGATTGGGCTTACCTCTAATACTGAAGTGTTTCTGGATGCTGCCTTTAATCACTCACAAACACTTAAACACCCTCCCTGCATCGTGCCCCTGTTTCCATAAACTAGGACTGGCATATCACCTGTCAAACTCAGAGACCCTGCTTGAGATGACACTGCTCACTGAGGCCACAGCAAGAAGGACCGCACCAGGTAAGAGTTAAAAGTCACATTTGACTGGGGGATTTATGGGAGACTGAGCTGAAGAATTACAAAAGTTCCTTGTCTGGTCCTCGACCCATGGCTCTGGATGGACCATCTGACTTTTGGCAGCGGGCAAGAAGTTGGGAAAACCTCTCCTCACCCCTCCCACAGGACAACTGGTGGCCTGGAAGTTCCTGAGCTCTGTTCTGTCTCCAGCTGTGTCTGTACTCATAAGGAGTTGTCCATTGGTACATGACACCATGAGGTACTGCTCTTCCTCCAGAAGGGAAAGGAAAACCTTGACCAAACCAACCTCATCCCCTTCTCCTGCACCTAAAATCCCTACCTGGAGTAAGAGATAAGGCTTAAAAGACTATTTCAGAGCACACTTTCTTCTCAAGCACTACAACAGCTTCTACAATACCCTGAGGAGAGTACTACGCAGTGATTTTTTTCCTGAGTGAAAAATTCCTGAAGGAGCAAAAAGCCAATCTCTCTGATAATCATCAGCTGCTCAACTATATTAAATTTAGACAAGGCTACAATAGTGCCAGAGTTGTCCCCTGCCCTCTAAAATTAGAACTGAAAGAATGGTGGGCATAGTGCTAAATATATAACTCATTTAAAAATAATGTGCTCTCAGGCTTTCCTAATGCTTGAAAAACTGATCATCATAAATCCCTAAAGATCTGTTTGCACAGCCAGCCTGCTTCCATCAGCCCCAAACATGTTTCAGTAGGGTCTGTCCTTCCTGAACATCTACTTTTCCCTTACAGTTTATAGGGAAAAAAACAAGCAGGAAAGGTTTGCTGTTAAATGATAGTTAAACAATAAACCTCCTAGTTATCTGCCTGGACAGAAGCTTCACCTGGCCTCTGCTTTCTGTTAGGAAACAAAAAAGGAAAGAAGAAAGGGTTAATTTTTACCATCTCTCATAAACACTAGCCCTGGAAGAGTTGATAGGGACAATCCATCTGAAACAATCACAAGTGTGAGGTTTAGCTCTTCAAGCCATAGAAAACCATAACAATCCTCTACAGAATAAAAAAAAGACCCACAAAAAATCAAGAAGCCTAATTCTTCTCCTGTTTCTCAGCTCCAGTGCTAACAATTTCAGAATCAATAAAATCAACAGGATGGATTAAGAACAGTTTTGCATAGAAAGAGGGGCATGGAAAACCTGCATCTTTCCTTCCTTCAAGGTCAGAAAAACTTGTACCGAGAAGCAAACCTCTTCTTTCCTTCCCAATTCCTTTCTAACAATGCACAGGACCCCACAGGGGAAGAAGATGCATTAAGGAAATTTATAGAGAGGTGGGGCCTGGGTGTAAATTGGACTAAAGGAATTCTAGGTCCTTGCAGGACTTAAAAATCTCCATCATGAGACAAGGGGTGTCTTGGAAAATTTAGCCTTTTATTTGCCAGCTGTTTTTCTTTTTCAGTTATTTTGACTATCAGAAAATCTATGACAGACATGTTTGAGGAGAGTGAAGTTAGGAGAGGGGAAATAATTATTTGGGAGGGTTTCATGGGAGGAGGAAGAAATCACTCTGCTGTCAGGTGTGGTTCTTCCTTGGGCTGGGCAAACAAACCTGGGGTCTATGAGAACCCAAAAGCCACTTGGCTGGAACAGAGACAGAGTCTGTGTGAAGCTGGGGGCTATGGTTAAAAGAGATAATGCTGCTTCACCACAAAATTTGGTTAAAAAGGGATGGTGTGCGTTTTTTCTTCCACTTCAGCTGCTCTTCCCCCCCATGCTCGTGGGATGCTGCAGAGGGCTCAGGTCTGTGCTCTCCTGGAGGGCTCTGAGAGGTGCCTGTGCCACAAGAAGTGGGTCTGGACTTGATCTGCTGCAAATAGAAATGCTTGTTAGGGAAGCAAACAGGTCATATTACACTATTCTTGTACCTTAAATAAATCAAGAAAGGTGTAAATGTGCTAGTCATGAACTTATTTCTCCCTTGGGCTACTTCCATGAGATGTTTCTTTCTCTTCCTTCCCCCCTCCTCATTCTACCTTTGCTCTTTTGGACGCCATCAGCTGGTTGGGGGGGTTTGCTGAAAACAGAAATATTAAAAAGGCATGTTTTCTGTTGGCTCATCTGGGACACTCTGGGGAGGATTAACTCTTTGAATTCTTCACCCCATAAATTTGGGGTTTCCACTCTAGTTTTGCCTTGCAGAAATCCAAAAGCAAGAGAAGTATCAGTAAAAGAAAGTGAAAAGTTTTTCCTCTGTAGATATACTTTTGCAACCTTAATGAGCAGGTGATCTCCTTTTCTTCTTTCCTTTTAAACAGTACCTAGGATAAAAAATCCATGCTTTTCTGCTGGAGGAAGCCTAGAAAAGTTTATCACAATATGAATTTTTTGTGAGGGGAAAAATAGTATTGTGAGGGGAAAAATAGTATTGGAAGTCAAGGTTAATTTTTTATTTTTGGTTTTTAAAGCAATACAGTGATTAACAGGCATGTTGCAATGGGCTGTTTCTGGTGAAACTGGTGTTTTTAATGACCCCACTGTAAAATGAACACTTTGCCACCCCTAGGAGCTGTTTGTTACTCTGCAGAATTCTCTGGACATAATCTAGAGCTGCTCAATTTTAATAATGGAACTAAATGAGAATTAAAAAAAGTCCTACTACCTGCTCACTCACCAAAGCTGGTTTTCTTTAAGCAGAATAGACACAATTAAAAAAAAAAAAAACCTCAATCAAGTTTCTTACTCTTTGAAGAACACTGTATTTTATGGATGTAATTTATAAGCAGAAAAGAAGAGGGCTATTCCCAATATTATCTTTATCTTCTAGACATAAATAACAAACAACTCTGGTAATCAAAATTTACTGCAATTGTAATAGGTTCTGGCATCGTTTATGTATCACAGGGAATGTTAACATAATGTTGACTTTCAGGACTGAGGCCAATTTTTTTTTATTTTATTTTTTGGGCTGGATTCATTGTGTGTATATATATACATATATATGGAAAACCTCCCTTCCCCCCAGTATATTTGTGACTTTTACGGCATTCGAGAGATTAATTCTCGTAAATAACACTGTTTATATCTCCTAATCAGAAAGTTGAAATTATCTGTGACAATGTGAACACTAAAAAGTTGTATACTATGAAAATATTTCAATAATTAATGCATGCACTATCTAGAGCAATTGACAGTGAGGTCATAAACATAATGGGCCATCTGTGTTTGATTTGTATCTGAAAATGCTTAAAGGGAAAGGCAGGTAATTCAGGCTTCTCTTACAAATGTAAACAGGCAAGATTTTTCACCTTCTCAGAAGGTTGTTGAACCATTTCATTACTTTAAAGAAGAAGAAAAAAAAAAAAGGTTTTTCCAGGCTAGAACCTTTTACCACACTTGCATTTTGCTCCTGTGTTCTCTGACAGGCAGCACACACCAGTGAGGCTTTTAGTCTTCTTTTAGAGGGTTGTCATTCTCCTTTATTTACTTTATATTGTTTGCTCTATAAAAAAATGCCACTTCAGGCTCCTGAGCAATCCCACCAGCTCACTTTGCATTCTGGGACCTGGCTTTAAATAGTTTCCTTTGGACCTTTCCAAGTTCAGATCTGCACCGGGCTGTTGAAAGACAGCAAAAGGTCTGTGCAGGGATCTGGCTCGTTGTGCCTTTATGACCCTTCTCTGGATTTGTCCCAACTTGTCTCCTGAACCTTTTCTCCCTCCTGAAAGTCGAGATTCAGGTTACCTGCATATCTGGGCTTGGATTTAATTTAGCCCCGGATTTCTGCGCTGCGACGGGCAGAAATGGATTGTCCTGCTATCGTCAGGAATAACTCTTTATCTCTGGCCTTATATGCATTGGCACAAAGCCAATATGGGGCTGGAATGACTCAATAAATAAACAACCATACAGCCCTCTTGTTTTCACTGGCTGATCCGATGACAGTCGGGCTCCTGCTCTTGGCACACAGCGAGGCTCTGCTGAAGGAAATGCCATTATCTTCCCCGTGCCAGGCAGAGATTAATACATTCTTAGAAATTGAATCCAGACAGGACTTCTAAATGATTTCATGTGACCTCCTGTATATCAGGGCTATTAAATACTACAAATTACCTATGATAAGAGCAGAGATTGCAACCTATTTAAAACTCTGTGCATCCCCCCCCCTCCTCTTCTCTGCCCTTTCCTGTTCCTCAAATATTAAGTGTAGGCAGAGAATGGGTCATAGCAAGGCAATGCTAAAGTCCAGAGAAACTGGCTGAAATATATCTGGGGATTCCTGCCCAGTAACAATTCCCTCATTGCCTCTGATAATCTGACCTGGGCTAATTTCACTCTCAGGTCTGAAACTGGTGATCAGTGCAATCCTGAATATGACAAGAACAAGTACCAGCTACCACCTGTGAGACCTCTTTATTGCCCCCCCAGACTTTAGCATTTCGTGTCCAGCATTGCAAAATCTTGGATGTAGCCAAGGGAAGAAATACTGGCATAAAGAAAGACCAGAAACTGAGTTATACACCAAGGTGTGAGAATGATTCTTGACATTGCAAGCTCCTGTCTAATGCTTGGGACTCTGAAGCATAAATATTTTCCTAATGTTGGACCACAAAGATAATAAAGGGGACAAAGCAAAGCCCCAGATTCACAGACTGGTAAAGAGAAAGACTCTGCTTTATGGATGTTGAGCATTTGCATTTCTCTCCCTTGCACAAGAATCCTCCTCCTTTCCCCATATCCTCTCAAACAGGAGGGTGCATAAACTGCTGGGTGTTCCAAGTCAGATGATAAAGAAGATAAATTCTACATTGTCCAAGCCCAATGATCTCAAAATATAGCGGTTTGCAGCTCTGGGAAACTGCATCTTACTTCAAAGCTGAGTTTCTGTAACTCCTCTTTCCATTTTTGCATCTTGTCATGTTGTTGGCAGCAAGGTCAAATGCCCCATGTTATCCAATATTCTCCCTGTGCACAGGTCCCACTGCTTAGAAATCAAGACCTCTTCCTCCTTTCTTGTTCAGCTGAGGAATTTGAGTTTATATGTTGCACAGCAGTGCTTGTTTCTAATATCTAGATTATTTTATTCTCCTATGGTCTTACTTTGGTGGGTCTCCCTTTTGAAAGTAAAGTCAGACCCAGCTGTCTCATGATTTGAATTACCAGTTTTTGTCAGAGCAGATAATTTCCTTGTTTCTACTTGAATCTGTCTCCATTTTTTTTTTCAAATTCTGGCTCTGGACTCCAGAGAGTTTTGGCCTTGTTATGCTGATTAGAGGTGGAGATTCAATACTTCAGGTTCAAATGTTTTGAGACAGTTTCCCACTCTATAAAATTAGCCTTGTTCCCTGATTCTTGCACTGTTTAGCTACATTGCACCAAATACAGCATAACAGAGTGCCCTGAATCAGAAACCTCATCCTCTCCCATCACTTGCTAAAATAATTCTTCCTGTCATCTACAGATTTTATTGGCACAATTTTATGTGCTATGTGAAAATTTCATAATAAAGTTCATGATACTATAAACTTCAAGTTGTGTCAAACCAAAGTAAAACCTGGCCCAGCCATAGTCTGTGACAGATTAGGGAGAGATTATTGGAAGGAGAACTCTGTACCTTCCTGATTTCAAAATCTGCAGTTAAAAGACATCCAAAGCTTATGTTTAATATTACTCAGTGTGGTTTCATGGTTTTTAAAATCCATCTATACTTTTGTTCTCTCCAACATCTTTGAAAATTAGTTCCATCATTGAATTCATGCTGAGGAGAAAAATACTTTCTTGCAGCAAGCGCCCTATATTGTATTATGAAAAAGAGTGAATAATCATTCCCTACTTACCTTCTGTATTCCAGATTTTGTAGGCCAGATATTGTGCTCCCTTTTTCTTTTTCAGATATTCTTTACTTCAAAGAAGCAGGAAGGTGTTGTAATTTTCTGCATCTATTTTGAGTCAGAGTGACCAGAACTACAGTGGATTTATACATGGCATGAGAATATTTTCTGCATTTTCCTTCTCCACTCATAATCTTGTATCTTATTTTCCCTTTTGTGGGGCACTGAATTGATGCTTTACAGTGAATTATTCACAGTCACTGAGATCTTTCTGGCACAGATGCATCTACAGCCTCTCTGTGTGTCTGTATTGCACTTTTATTACTCTCCACCCAGTGACACTGAATTTCTCCTGTTTTTCTAATACTCTGGCACTTAGTACAGTGAGATATTTCAGCTTGGAGAGTGTTGGATAATTCTCTCTCATTTATCCACATATGATCAGCATAGTTGGTGACAGACTCCTGGGGGCCCCTGCTCAGTAGCTGCCCCCACTCTGAAAACTCAGTATTTATTCTTGCAACCATCACATTTTAGGACAGCTCAGTTTAAAGCACTGAAACCTTCTCAAAGCCTTTCTAAAAATCTGTGTGCCCTTGCTGGAGATGCACATGAAGTTACTGATTCCTTTGGCAGAACCTCATTAAAATGAATTTGTGCAGAGCAAGGGATGGTTCTGAACATCACCTGGCATTAAAAGCCACGGTGGTTTTGCTTGGTTAAATTTAAAATAATTTCAAAAGGAGAATGTATTTTTTTCTGCTTAAGGCTGTGATCTGGCATTTGGGATATACAGGTTGTACTCCTTCTCTGCCAAAAATCTGTCTTGCTGAGCAAGTTGTTTCATCTTCCTGCAGTGCAGTTGCTCAGAGGTGCAATCATTACTTATTTCTTCCATTGCCTCTCTTCACCTTCTAAACTTTCCAGGATAGGGGCAGCATCTTTACCTCTAGACTTTTCTTTAAACCATGTTGTATGGTAACTCTGGGTGATGTCATAATCCAAGCTGATAATGCATTTGTTAAGGTCAAATGGCCTGATAAGGGCATTAAGTTACTGGTTTTAATCAAGCTCCATTTCACTCTTTCAGCTTATACATATATATATTTTTTTTTAATTTCAGTGATACATTGTGTCAGTGAGAATATTTGTTTTGGCCACTAAATCAACCAGTATGCCACAATAAAAAATTCTGCGTTATTTCAAGTAAAATGAATTTGCTTTTATTCTGCTGTTTTAAAGAATCTGGTTGGGCTCTAGCAGTGATAATATCAGCAAAGAAAAAGCCAAGGGCCTTTTTCATGAGATTTCATTAAGATGTGATAATTAAGAAATGGGAAGAGGACAAAGAATCACGGTGCCTCTGCACTGAAGATGCTGTGCCTTAAGAGTGTGAGTAGTAACTGTTGGGTCAGTGACTCTAAACCAGCCCTATAAATGCAGAATACAAGTCCTGAACAGGGCATTTCCTCACAATGATTATGCCAGCAGCTAACAGCCACCTCCAGTGGGTCACACTCCTTCCCCCCTCCCCTTTTAAAGTGACACCATCCCTGTTTTCACTCTGTATCTGTCATAAAGACACATTGATTTCCTTTTGGAGGAAAACACATATTTCTTCCCTCCTGCTAAGAAGATAAATCTGACAGTTTTTAATCAAATGTAGTTGTTCACAACTATAGAAATGTTTTCAGTGGCACAGATGAAAACCTTTTTTTTTTTCTTTTTTCCCCTATTTTTTTTAAAGGGGGTTTCTGGAAGTCAAGTTTATTTGGAGAGCGCACCTGTGCTAAAAATTTTACTGTATGCACCAGCAGTTAACATTTGGGAATGCCCTATGGGCAGGTTTAACTTTACTGCCCTCCAACATAATGCCTGTCTTGTAGTGGTAACCATGAATACTGCCATAGTTAAGGGTCTGTCAGTGGTTCTGTCATAAACTCCCCTGTTTCCAGGGTTTTTATAACTCAGCCATAAAAACTCTCTCCAAGCTAAAGCTTAGCTTACCAAGGCAGACCTGATTCTGATCTTGGCAAGGCAGATGATACATATCCCTCTGTCTCTTCTGAAATTAGCTATGATCCCTCAGGAAGGGCTCTCACAAACCATGGGTGCAATACATGTCCAGCAATATGTGATAGATGAAGGGGGAATAGTGTCTTAGAAAGGCTTTCATCCCCTTCAAATGGCAAATAAATTGGCCTTTTTACTTTGAAGCAAGAGAAGTCAAACAACACAGCGCTTTCCAATTTAAATTGCATTTTTACTTTAGTCTTTTATTTCTTAGAGTAACTTTAGGAGTTCATTACTGCTTAGCCTGGGCCATAGGAAAATATCTGATAGCATTTAGAAATGTGGAAAATCACTCACTATTTAAGTATTACTCTGGATTTAAATCTGTGGGAATGGAAATCCTGAAGAAAAAGATCACTCAAATCTGAGTAGAGCCAGTGTTCAGCAACACAGAAACCATGGCTACTGTGACCTTGAAAGAAAGGGAGTGGTGTTTAAAATGTAAAATAGCAATTTATACTTCTGCTAATTCGTCTGTAGACTTAACCCAGCTTGTAGGCAAGGCTGGCTGCAACGAGCTCCAGAAGTAGAGCAAATATTGGTGCATAATAATAATTTTCTATAATGGCTGCTAGTATAGATTTGGAAATAAGTTATACATTCCTCAGTAAAATTAGTATGGGATAGATGGACGCTAGCTGAACTCTGGTTTGGATGTTATGTTAATGCCCACAATTTAAAAAGTAGTAAACTACTACTGGATATGTGCTGGATATATTTGGGTTGTGGAGGTTTTTTCTTTTCTAGGAGCAGGAAGAATTGTTCAATTCTGCCAAGATATCCATGGGTTTTTCATTGTAGGCTGAATTCTATGCTTTCCATTATCTCCTGATGGTTGAGGTGTTCCAGTCCTCCTAATTCCCCTCCTGAATGCCCCAAAGCTGAGCACTCACCAAATATTTTTAATTTGAACCCGCAGGTACATCTGAAACAGTGAAGAGAAAATAAAGAAAATACCTTGAATGTGCTACAAGAGCTGCACCTTCACATATTTGTTCCTAGTGCTGCCTTTTAGCTCCAGTATTTGGCATTTTTGCCATGACTTCTGACCGCTTCATGCTTCAACTCAGAGGGGCAAAGGAGAGGGGGGAACTGCCAATCCATCTCTTCCAAAGAGCATTTTATAAATCTAAGGAAAAACTATGGAAAATGAAGACAAATTAAGTAGGAAGGTAAAAAAGCATCTTTTATTTGCTATTTGTACACTGATAATGGAACATTAATTTTAAGGACCCTTTTTGGAAATGAATCAGAGGTAAGCCCTGGTCAAAGCTGTTCTTACTTTTAAACACTATTTCTGCTTCTGTGTTATGGGGAGCTTTCATGGTTTGTGCTTTGAATTGGATAATTCAGGCCTTACTCCTGTTTAGATCTAGGCCAATGGGATGATCTTTTGTTGACCAAGGTTTCCTCTAACATTTGTGCCTTTATGAATCTTCTCTCTTCAAGGTATGAAGGAAGTTTCTCCTTTTAAGAAGTCTGGTCTCCCAGTAACCTTGGAGTGGATTTACACATTTAAGTCACATCAAATGCTAATAGGAATTCCTTGGTCAAATCCTCTGCCCTGTCCCTCTTCATGGCTCACTGGGAGAAAAGAGCCATTAGTGTGTTTAAAAGTAAATTTCAAGGTTTCCTTTTTGTGTGTTCCAATGGCTGAGGTTTATTCCTCTCGTCCTTTCTATTTTATTGTGAGGCACCTTGAGTTATTTGCATGATAAGACACCCTGTAAATGGATTATATTGTAATGCATTGTGTAGGTTTAATGCTGACAACAGCTTGGTTTGGAAGTAAGATAGCAACTTAGATTTTTAGTTTCTGATGTGCCGTGCAGAGAAATGCCTTTTGAGAAGCACAAGGCGAAGCAGGAGGGACGAGGAGGAGGCAGCTGGAGTTAAGTTGTATGAATAACGTGAGGGAAGGCTGCCGTTCAAGATGAGCTGAATGCATTAACTTCTCAGCCCCCAAACTGCAGAGAATCAGAAGCACAAATGCCAGTGGCTCCCCCTTCTCTGCTCTAACACTTAATCTGGTTTTCCCCTTCATTTTTTTCCCAAGGATACCAAAGAGGTGGCAATGTTTTTTAGTAACAGCCTTTCACACGGGATGGGTGTACCTTTGCAGACACTGTGCCCAGAATATTATGTCATTATATACTACCTACTTAGGAGCTGAAGCTGGTCCCCTGGAGAAGCCCTATATTTCAGAAAAAAATGGTGAAATGAGCAAAAAGTCTGGTTTTTGGGAGAAGTAGATTGCCCTTAACTCCCACTGGACCATGTAATGAGTGCTGGTGCAGGAGGTTTGGCAGTCTGAGCATGGAAAACATACACTTCCCAGGAACAGGGTGTTTAAATCCTGGCAGAAAGAACTTGGCTTTTCCCCCCAAGGTAAGTATGGAGTTTGCATTGAGTGGCTATTTCAGATAACACCACAAAAATATAAACTTGCTCTGGAGACTAAAGTGCTTTTCATCCCTGCTGAAGTTCTGCACAAGGCTGCATTTCATGTTACATGCTTGAGATACTCTGTGCAAGTGGCAGAAATATTCCTCTTTCTCCCTTTCACTTGCAATAATAAAGCTCTCCAGTTTTTAAAACTTTGCTCCATATAACTCAAAGCTTGAATAAAATTATTGCAATTAAATCAAAGGTGATGACTCTGTTTCACTTGTGTCTTCTTGCCTTAATTCTTCATGGTACCCAGTACCCTTGCACTGGTTTAAAGTTCTTGGACATTTTAAAGTTCTTGGGCATCTCTTCAGCTTTTGGCATGTACATGGCATCATTTCACACTGATAGAACTATTCACATGTTCCACATATTTTAAATAACTCTTTATTATCTATAGTGGTTGAATGGAAGAAGCTGAGCAGTCGTGCAAAATTTATGCATCACTTAAATGAAAATGAAATGCTGCTCGGAATCACTTTAGGTTTCATTTTTTAGCTCAAAGTCGTCATGAATAGCATTTTGAAAAGCACTTTGATCACTGCGCTGTTAAAAAAAACACAACAGAGGAGAGAGGGGAGTATCTTTTGGGGAGAAGCCTTTGAAATCATAAAGTGTAACTAAACTTAGTCAGCATACTGTGACCTGTCAGGAAAGAGCTGATCCTATTTAAGCTCCGCTGCATGCGGCCAAAATACTTTAAAGAGAATTCTGTAGATTTCTGTGTTTCCTGACGTCAACGTGGCACAAGAGGAAGATTGGCTGCTATTTTTTTTTTTTTTAAGAGAAAAAGAAATGCTTAAAAGTGCCACCAAAGCATTCTTGACTTGGGTCACTGTGCTGGTGATGCTGCAGTTTCTAGGACATTTTGTCACTTGATCCAGGTCTGAGTCTGTGACTGAAAAAGGGACATTTTGGTTTACCAATCCATTCTTTTCAATTAAAATACATAGAGGGTCTTGTCTTCCCTGCTGCTCCATGGTTATGAGGAAAGAATTAGGCACTGGCCATCCCTTACGGATGAGTGGCGTGTAAATCTGGATTAATTCTGGCAAGCTGAGGGAAGCAATACAAGGATCTGTCTCACTCCAGTGCCTGGTCTTTATGCCATTGAGTCCCTCCACTGATAGAGAGATGCTGTACAGTTGTACATCCAACACCACACTCAGGGCAAGAAACCTTTAATAATAGTTTAAATTAAAACAACTGGTGCTTTTAAAGAGAGGAAGAGGTTCTTTGTGAAGTACAAATAAATTCTCCAACTCTCTCTGTGAAGACGTCACTAACAACTCATTTAAACTCTTGTAAAGAGAGTGTTTGTGTTCTAACAAGAAGTTTTGCAATCTGGAACAAAATGTTACTGATTGGGGAATTTGGATCTCAGCTGCTCCTGAATGACTCCAGATTGAATTCCATTCATGATGGTGCTATTATTCCAGACTTGCATGAGGGCAATAGACCTTACATTAGGGAAATCAGTGTTGCTGAATTATTTGATTAAAAAAAAGGAAGAAAGAGCCTTCAGTTGTCACTAGAAGCAGTACTTGGATGGCTTTTTGCTGTTGCAAATGTCTGAAGCAGTGGAAAACAAAGCTGTGCAAATGGTATTGCTTTCCATGAAAATATCCATCATGGGGACTGTCCTTTCCTTTTGTGGGAACACCTGTTTGCGTGGTTTCTGCACTGTGGGGTGAGAGCATTGGATCCAAGACACCCCAGGATGCAGCAGAATATTGCAAAATAAATCAGCCTGCCTTTGAAATCTGAAAGAAATTTTGCTTTGTATACAGGGATGCAAAGTCTGATACAGCACTGCTGTAATCTGCAAGAAAAAGAGTGATCAAAATTGGTAATAGTTCTTCCATTAAGTGGGAGATAAAACTTTAATTAAGACAGCCTACTGGAAGCTCAGGATGCTTCAAGTGTGACTAATACTGACTGGCAAAAATATTAATTTTAACAAACATTAATTAGTGAGTTTTGCTCTGTGGCTGAGAAGACAGTGCTTGCATGCAAGTGTCCCTACAGGGGTGTGTGTGGACGTGCACTTTGGAGAGTGTGACACGTGGTGAGACAGCACGAGGGTCTCTCGTGTTCCCCAGTGTTTAACACAAGGGTTTGGTGTCTGAGCAATGTGTCTAAAGACCTGGAGACGTGAATTTCTCACTGTAATGAACACACATCAACACCAACCCCCAGTGGCCAGCACTGGCTGTTTGTACTCAAGGTTGCACCAGCAACTTCCAGCGTGCCACCAGGTGGGCTCTGATTTGGGATTTCTCCATTTTTGTGTGCCAGGGTGAACTCTTGTGAGACTCCATCTGGAGCTCTGCATCTAGCCCTGAGACCCCCAGGGTAAGAAGGATGTTGGAGTGAGTCCAGAAGAGACCATGAGGATGATCCAAGAATTGGAATCTCTCTGCTATGGAGACAGCCTGAGAGAGCTGGGGTTGTTCAGCCTGGAGAGGAGAAGGCTCTGGGGAGATCTCACAGCACCTTTCAGTGCCTGAAGGAGCTCCAAGAGAGCTGAAAGGGATTTTTGACCAGAGCACGGAGTGACAGGATGAAGGATAATGGTCTCAAACTGAAAGAGGGCAGGGTTAGATTAGATATTTGGAAGAAATTCTTTACTGTGAGGGTGGAACAGATCCTTCAAGGCCAGGTTGGACAGGGCTTTTAGCAACCTGGTGTCATGGAAGGTGTCCCTGCCCATGGCAGAGGGTGGAACAATATGATCTTTAAGGGCCCTTCCAACCCATTCTGTGATTCTCCAAAAACCTGGCCCCACTACTTCAGGCTCCTGGCAGCTGCAGGGAGAGGTTACAGCTCTGACTTTCCCCTCCAGCTGAGGCATCTGGGGCTGTTTTCCTCTTCCAGAGCCCTGGAGTTTCCCCATGGCTCATAGCCCCAAGGGACTGCACAGCTGCTTGTCCTAGAGCCAGATCAGACTGAGGTCAATGGCATAACTCGCCCTCCAGTTTTTGGGGACTAAGGTTACACTGCTGATGTTACAAGAGAAGTGCTAAATGGCAGAATCAGCTGGATGGAGTGGCTACTTTGGAGTCTTTTAGCTGAGTGGCTTGAGCATTTGGGTTATATTTTAGCAAGTGAGATGACCATTCTTTACAGATATTAAGAATGCAGAGCCTCGTGAATAGCGGAAAATCTAACATTTCATGGATATCAAAACTCATGCTCTTTTTTCCACAATACGAGTGCGTTGTAATTCTTTTTTTGCCCTCTATTATCCTTTTACACTGCCACAGAACGTACTTTCATCTTTTGGAAATGACCCTTTAATGCGGTGGCTAAAATTTAATTTAGGATCTTTTGTTTTAAAAGGTGTATGCTTTGTTGTACAGGAATAACAATGGAGCTTGCATGGTCTTCGTTGTGACTTAGAGCAAAAATGCATTTTTGAAAGATATTTATGATATTTTTTCCCCTGTCTGCTCAATCTGCAAACTCTGCTCAACCTTGGAGACCAGGCTGTGTTCCTCCTGAGGTGTGAGCCCTTGTTACCAACACAAATTCTTCCAGCGGTGGCTTTGTTGCCTCCTTCATGCTAAAACAAACACAAAGTAATTAAAACCTAAGTTTCTTTGCAAGATATGGAAAGAAACATGATTTAAAAGACCTTGGACAACCCATTCGAGAACCAAACTGCTTTTTTGAAAAGAATTGTTTCATTTTCCCCAGTGTAAAACGGAACTTTGAATGAAATTTGAATCTCAATTACCATCCTGTGTGGGCCCTAACATGAAAGTTGTTACCACTCTCAAACCATGTTTAACTGGAACATCAGAGACAGTCCCTTCAGCTGGTCAGAATAATTTCAGTTCCAAATATCTTCATGAAGAAATGCAAGAGCAGATGTTTGCATCTTTTCATTGTCTCAGTGCCTAATTCACTCAACTGCAGTAGCTATGGAGGACTTTTGCCTCTATTACTATAACTTTTAAAAATTTTTCTCTCTGGTTATCAAAGTTTTCTTCCATTCCTGCCACTGATTTTATTGCCTAATGCTGGCAATACTCTGTTATCTTTATCTCATCTTGATCTCTGCTTTTTATTTGAGTTGCAAAAGACCACAGCCACAACTCAGTCTAAGAAGATAAACTAAAGTAATTCAAGACCAGTGAATGGTTTTATTCTCTTGTGTTCGTACTTTCATAACTTACTACTCCTCTGATCCATTTTCAGCTGTAATGTACATATAATCAACTTTTTCAGACTCCTCACAAGAAAAGCTTTTGTTCACTGGGCAGTAATCAGTATTAAAAGCCTTTAAAATGGTGAAAGTCAATGGCACTGGTGCATTGTCCAGATGCATTGTTGTTGATGAAGAGAACTGATATTTCTGTGAAAGACCAATTTCATCTCAAAGTTTCTTCATCTCCTGTGATCACAAGGCTTTTCACATATTCTTCACAATCACATAAGTTGGTGTCCACCTCTGATATTTCATTCTAGCTCAGGTAATTTTTCCCCCCCTAGAATAACTACAGAATGATTTGATGGCTTGGAATAAAGCACTGAATAGCCTCAGCCCATTAATGGAGCCTCTACAGACAACATTATATATGAACTCTATATATTACAGCATTTGAATCAGTGAAGAAAAAACCTTACAGCAAGAAGACATTTGATCACAAATACAGTTGTGTCACTTGAACGTTTCAAATGTAAAAGAGCAACACTTCAAAAAAGAATAAGAGGAGTGAAACAGTCAACTTTTTTTTTTTTTTTCTAGGGGAGCACAAACCTAAGACTGGTTCCAGAGATTTCAAATCCTTTAACATTTAGCTTGTGGTTAGATGCCTTGATATTTGCCATTGTTGAGGAGACATTCATGTATTCTTCTCCCAGTTTTCAAATGTTTATTTTTGACTCATTACAAACCAGATTTCTCTGCGAGGTGTCTGGTAGGAACAGGATCCCCTAAGTTTTACAGTCTGCAGTTAAACGCTGTGGTCTCCGCTGCTTTACAGCCTGTTAACTCCAGTGACATTTGGATCTGACACAGAGGTGGGGAACACCCTTGTGTCACCCAGAACTGTCCCATGGAGGAAGAAAACACTCACTGGAGTTTCTGGCCCTGATTGCTTTCTCTTGGCCTCAGGGTGTCCAGCTGCTGAAGTACAAGCTTTTATTAGATTTACAGCTCCATGAAGCAGCTTTGAAGGTGGCTGATTTTGGGACACCTTGACTGGGCTACCAAGTGGAAATCCTTACCAGAGCTGGCCTTCAAAATTAATTGCACCAGACACAGATTTATCCCTTGATACTGTCCTAAATCATATTGAGATGCAAACATTGCTACTTTTTAAACTAACTCAAAGGCTGTTAGGTGCAATGGCTTTTGTTAGGTCCCCTAGAAAAGCTGGAAAAGCAACTGTTGGGCATTGGAAGCTTTCATTATGTCTGAAACAAGGCAGCAGACTTGGCTAAATACAGCTGAAAATAGTTGCCACATGTTCACTGTATAAGTCAATTACACAGTTGCTGACAGGGAAATGGTTGGCATCCACCAGAAAAGACTAAAACAAAAGCTTCTTTCCATATTTTCCCATTTCTTTTGTTTGAAACAAATATTAAACACCTATTTCCCATTTTTTTCTTTTTTTTTTTTTGCCCTGTAAGAGAATAAGTAGTAGTATGGATTTTTTTCCTTATTTTTCTTTCCCCCCTCCTTTTGCACTCTTCATCCTTGTTCTCCTTATTTTTCCTCTTTTCAGACTAATTCTTAAAAATTGTTAATTCTGGAGAACTTACAGAGGAAAACAAAGGAAAACTGAAACTCTCTAAAGTGGTTAAAGTAGTTTCATTTTTCTTTCTGCTGTTATAGCTTTTCCAAACCAAACTGAAATTTTGGATATTATTCACTTATTCAACTAAAGCAACAAAAGGAAAAATGAAAGGAAATGGACAGGCAACAAAAAATATTTCCAGTGCTTACAAAAAATACCATGTAAACAGTAGAAAAAAATGTTACATTTTGTACCTTGTCAAGGGGAAAACAACGTAATTTTGAAATTTTTAACGAAAAAGTTCTTCCATTTTTCAGCTGTCCCGAGAAATCCAAAGACCTCAGCTGTTTTCATCACTAGTGTTACTGCACCTCTACTTGTCTTGGATCTTGCTTTTACAAGATGCTATCACAGCTCTGCTGTGTCTCTTCTGAATTAACTGAGCTTTTCAGCTGCATATTTTAAGTCTACATGAGTCAAACATTCATTGGACTCATCAGTCATCAGCCCCATATATCACTAATGCCAACTTTGATACTAAGATGACTCACGTCTTAATTATTTTGAATAACAAGTGTGCTCTTGTGGTAGGACAATATGATTTTGCTTGCTACAAAATGGATCAGCAGAAAGTCACCACATAATTCAGGTTAGCAAGGCTATCATGAAAATGCATGTTGGTACAAAATTGCTCATTCTTCATTATTTTCACAAGGATGATTTCCCCCCTCCCCCCACTAATGAGTCCATTAAGCAATTCCTGGCTTTGGAGATAACAGGTAGCTGAAAGTTTAAACATGACAATAAAGTACATTATTTTAAGTTAATTTTATGTTATAAAATTATTTCACCTGCAGAGAAGTATGAAAAAACACCTAGGCAAATGATCCACCAGAGAGGCTGTGGCTATGTTATTTTTTGGTGATTATAATTTCCTTTTTGATTGTTTGACGTCTGTAATTCAACAGAACAGTGCTGCCTTGTGTGGCTGCTGGGCTATGCTGGGCTGCACTGTTCAGACTGTGGCATAGGCCAGTGAGTGGAATGAAATTTTTAGACTGTCACTTCCTCTCCTGTCCCAGTTTCATGTAACACCTGAATGGTTCAACACCCCAAGAATTTGCCAGGAAATAGCTGGTGCTGATGTTTCAAATAGCCTCCTACCAATACCTGAGCAAGCTGCTTTGGAGCCTCTCTGTGCTGCTCTTTGGCTCGCTGAAGTCTTTATCTCTACTTACATCAAGCCATCTCTTATTTGCAATTTTCAGATGTTATCACAGTGGTTGCTATGCTATAAACTCTTTCAGGTCCATGTGACCAGGAAGGCCATTGTGCTGTTGTTGTCCCCACCTCTATATCCTGTAGCTACATGTTACTAAGTGGAATTATTCAGCAGTTTTACAGCTGCTTTTGCCATCAATTACATTGCTACTTCAGTGAGCAAAGTTTCACTTCCGAGTTAGAGTCTTTGGAAGTTTTTCTTTCCTTTTCTGAGATCTGAAGTTGTCCAGACTATCCATGTTGTAGGTTGGAAACAGCAAAATGCTTGGCAAAGTTGTGTCCCAAATCCCTCTCAGAGGAAAAGAAATTGTTTCTAAGATGAAATTGCCTCTCTCAGCTCAGATGGAAAGCTGGAGAAGGTAAAACATAGAGGAGCATGTGGACCACACAAAAAGTAAACAGCCACCTGATCTTTGGCCTGATCCAAACAAATGCTGTTGAAATAATTGAAAATATGCCAATTGACTTCTGTGGGATTTGCAGCAGGTTCGAAGCTGGCAACTACCCTTTCTAGCAAACAAGTCTTGTCTACTTTTACATCTCAGGCTTACAGTTAATCAAGTTACTGAGACAGAAATGTCTTTGGCATGAACATGTTTCTCTGTTTCTCTTCCCTGCAACTAATAATGTTTCTTCAGGAATCGCTTCCAAAAAACTCAAAGGCCAGTATTTAGATAAGCAATATCAAAATGCTTCAGCATTAAGATGTGGTAAGTATTTCCTCCTGTTTGTTGTAAGAAAGAAGGTTTTACACAAGCCATGAAGTCTTAACTTTCACCGAGTTAAATAAAGGTTTAGTAAAAGGATTTTGTGCCCTTTTAACCCCCAATAACCAGAGTGCATCCTGTGTGACCATTCATTACATATGAAATGGCTGTAATTTATACCAAATGGGGTAGGTGAATTCAAACAGAAAGATACCATCGATGATAAAAAGATAACACTTCTCTGTAACAGATGCTTCATTTTATGATGGAAATGGGGAAGCTGAATGCTGCAGGTGCTGGGCTGACACTAGGCCTGTGGAGAATCATTAGAGCCTCCTCAGAGATCTAGGTTTACTCTGTGTTTAATCAGCCACAGTCAGAAGAAATGGCTTCATTTCAGCTTGATGAGAGCCAGATTACAAAAGGAAGATAGATGGCCAATAAGGTTCATCACTATAAGCATATTGTCTTAATTTGAAGAAACAAGCTGGCATTCTGTGCTGAGGAAAAGTGAAGTGCAATATGGCTAGTATCAAACCCTAGCTATTTCAAGTCTCTGTGCTCCCCACAATGAAAGTATTCTGGCTGCTCTTCCTTTGACTAAAATACTGAAAAAAAAAAAATACTGCAGAAACTGCAGATGACCACATTTACTCATGAGATATCACTGCTTTGGGCTCCAGAACGCTGAAACCTCTTGAAGTAGTTTTGCTCATCTTAACAATTCTCCAGCCACTTATTTATACATACATATATCATAAACATAAATGTATCTGTGTGTCTCCACGAGTGGAAAGGTTCAAAATGACTATTGATCAAAAAAAAAAGGGTCTCTGAGCATAACATGAACAAGCACCTCCTAAAAGGGTCGGGGTGCCACCATCTATCATGACTTCCCACGACAGCCATGGGGACAATGGGGCTGTCAGCTGGGGCCTGCTGGGGGATGGGGCTTTCAAAAAAGATAGGGACCCAGAGCAGGGAACTTGTGCACACAAAAGATAAACAAAACTGGAGCGCTCTGCTTCCCCAGTGAAACGAGTGATTCATTGCTGTTGCTTAGCTTAGCCTTGGTGCTGGGTTTTTCCCCCCCTTGTGCACAAACAGAGTTTTTGTATAATCTATTTCTTCAGTGCCCTCCAGAAGAAAGAGAGAGCCTGGGAGCTCTCAGGGTACGAGTATGGCAGCCTAACATTGTGATGGGGACAGCACAGCTTTTACTGTATATCTTACAGTAGAATCCAGATGGTTTTGTTAAAGTCAGAACCTTTTAGTACCAGGAAATCTACAAATATCTAAACTGTGATTTTTCACCTCATTTTCAATTGTGAATCCACAGCATTTTTGTCCTCTATGGCAGATTTAAACACTCTAACAATCAGGTTTACATATATAAATTGCCTCCCATGGATCTATAAAAAGATATTCTCTGCCTCAAGACTAAACAAAGAATTTGTGCAGAACTTGAGGTGCAAAACTGCTCAGTCTAAGGTAAATTTGGAATGGTAGATTGGGAATCCCTGCCCCAAAGGGAATTGTTGATTTGTGGAGTTTGAGAAATGTTGAGACTGCAAATACTTGGGGGAGAAGTGAACAGTCAGGTTTGATTTTTTGGGCGACAAAAACAGCTGAGAAGAATGTTATGGAGGATTTAGCTTGTAAATATCTTTGAGTGAAAGAAGAATCTTGTGCCTTAATTCAGTGGATGAAGAAGAGACACTGATGGAAAATATGAAGAAAAGGCCTAATAAAGTCAGAACTGGGCTTGAAGTTGGTCTTAAATAGTATTTTAACCAAGTCCCAGAAGATATTATGCTTTGTGTGAGGCATGCACAGCCCAGAAGGGTCACCACAGCAGAGGAAATGGAAGAAAGATGAGCAGAGGACTTCTCAGAAGCCAGGATCTGAAAAAGTATTATGAGATAAAAGTATGATATGAAGAATGCAGTTTGCTTTCGTCTTTGTCCTTACACCAAGAACATTGCTGGTCCTTTTGGTTTTCCTTAAACTCACTTTATAAAAACCAGCTTATTTATTTTTTTTCCACCTTCCTTTGTTCTAACTTCACCCCTCTTTGCATGTTAAGATGAAAGTGAAGCAACTCCCACTGACTTTACAGGTCTGAAGGGAATTAGGAATTTGACTCAACAAAATTATCCCTCATCCCACGCTTTTTTCCCCCCCCGAAACACTGAAGGAACACACTCTCTTGTTCCTCACACATTTTCCTAATGCCTGTTTGGACCCAAAGCAGAGAGCCCAGAAGCAGGGAGGCAGTTCTGACGAGCCCAGCCCCAGCACATCTGTGTTTCTGCAGGACCTGCTCTGCTGCCAGCCCAGGACAGCTTGAATGGCCCCCTCGTTTTATGGCTGCACTGACACAATCCTGCAGTGAACCATGCGACCCCTGAAGTGTTTAGAAAGGTGCATTTGTGTAAGGGAGACTTTTTTCCCCCCCTCTGGAGTAAATCAGAGCCTCCGAGATAATCTGCACAAACACGTTATTGACTCGTCCCTTTCCCTAGGCAAGGGGAGCTGGGTTTTTCAGAAACCCAGCCTCTGAAGCATTTGCAAAGTGGAGACTTAGGAAGCTTAACAATTGGTAGAAATATTATCATCAACTATCAGGGTAACATTATCCAGCCATTCCCACCCACAGATGCACACACACATGCTGGATTTCGGCTCGGAAAGCCCTGCAAATAACACACTGTAGGTGTGTGGTCCTCAAAGTGTTTAAATGTTTGAAGATGAAGTGAGCAGGAACATCTTGTGTGCACCAGCTGAAAGAGGGTTGGGAGGAGTGGGGGGTGGATTTCCCTGGACAGATGATAATTCTCCATCCTTCTATGTGCTGCCAAACTACCTCAACTGGTGGGGGTTTATAAACTTTTTTTTTCCTGGTCTCTGAAGAGCAGCTTTTCTAGTGTTTTTTGGAACACATCAAATGCAGTACAATTAAGCAGGAGAAAAAAAAATATTCCCAGGGCCCTTCATTCCCTTCCTCTCCCCTGTCAAGATATTACTTAATTTAAATGCTGCCAAAGTTAATAATGAAAGACGACATCCTCTGGTGTGTCAGAGCTCAGTGCCCAAGAAGAGAAGCAACTGTGCCTTTCTGCACTCCTATCTGCTAAATTCAGCCTGGAAAAAAACTGGAGCAGATTCAGGGATACTGTAATTAGCAGGATTTAAAATGATCTCTGCAGGTCACTTTTCTTGGCCCAGAATTGCCCAAGAACTCGACACCTGAACCGAATATCTGAGGTGCCTGTGCCATCCCATGGTGCCGACAGAGTAAGGCTGGAGGTGCCACCAAGGCAGCCAGCCCAGGAATGTGCCACCCACAGGTACTCCAGGAAAACAAATGGCCTTGGAGCCACAGCTTTCCCTTACAAAAAATGATGGAAAGTGGGCAGAGCACAGTTCAACGATTCCGAACCAGGATTTTGCCAGTAAAACCACAGGGGTTTTTGAGGGGGAGGAAGGAAGGGAGTTGGTTCTTGTTGGGGACCTGGGAGGTTTTGGGATGAAGGAGGTGACAGGAGTGAAGGGACTCTTCACATTTTCCCCCTCCTCCACATTCCCACAAACCTAATACACTGCTGAGGCACTGAACAGAGCAGATGAGCAGTACCAGACCTCACTTCATTGCTTTTTCCTAGACCCCCCCTCCCTGAAACCTTTTTCCCTTTTCTAAAAATAATTTGTATATGAATCAAAGGGGGAAAAGAAAGGTAATGCACAAAGATACAGAGCAGCTTATTAATTAGTGTGAGGTGCTCTCAGTGCTCCTGCATATATGGAAGGGCTAAAACCATAAAATACTGAGGTGACATTTTAGCAGCTGCTGGGCCTGCGGAGTGTTACTGTGATGTGCAGAGCACCCTTACTTGGGTAACTCAGTGTCATCCCAGCTGGGGTCTTACAAAAACAAATGAAAGTTGCACAGAAAGATGTGAGCTTTTGACACTGAAGCTGGGTTTTGGGGTTTGTGCTAGATTTATACAAGGAGGAATATTCTCCCACAATTTATCCATTGTGTGCATGTGATATTTGCTGGGTTTGCACTCCCCTGTCCTCAGCAACAGCAGCCTGTCTCTAACACAGCAGCCTGTGGAGGTTTAGTGGTACAAAATGAATCTCCTTCCCAGGGAGGACCTCCCCAAGGTGCTCCTGGTCCTCTCTGGTCTCTAGCAATGCCATCACAGTCCCTACTCCAGAGCGCACAGGAGGAGTGCTGCACACCACAGCATTCACCTGCTAAAGGTCAAGGTCAGAGCCTGCCTGGCTGCAGCCCAGCACACCTCAATCACAGCAGTAATGGCCTTGTTCTGCAGCTGATGGAGCAGAACATCATGTGATGTCTATCGCCACTTCCCAGTCCCACCCACAGCTCTGGCCTGCCCTCAAAGCAGAGCTTGTGCTCCTCTCTCTGGGCCTGCAGGAAGATGTTGGAACCACCTTGACCTTGTGCCTCTGACATAAAAACGTGGAGCAAAAAGAGCCCCTGGTACCCTAAATTGTGAGGAGCTGGGAGCCCACTGAAGCAAAGGGAAATACAGCAGTGTTTGAACCCAGTGACTGTACTGCAGCAGATACTGTTTGTGGGAAGGGCTTTGCCTCTCCTCCATCTCTGGCTTCTATCTCTTCACCTTTAGCTGTGTGAGCTTGCAGTTTAAAAGAAAAGGAGCAGAATAATAACCCAATGCCTAAGTTGTTAATGAAATCAGTTTCACGTGATGAAACAGAAAAGTTGCCTTTGTCTTGCACAGCAAGTGCCAAGAACAGGTTAATTTTTTCTCCTCAATGACATTATACTGAGAGTAGTTCAGCTTTTATCTGACTGTAACCATTCTTCTCCAAATAACTGCTGTTTATCAGCTACAAGTTTTAGGGAGTTTGTGGCTGGTTGGTTTGATGAGACATCAGGGCCTGTGCGATTCCTAAAAGCACCAAAAGTAAAGGAAAGTTACTGGTAGTTTTGAATGATTTCTGAAACTATTTGCTTGCTTAAATATATTTATATTGTGCAAATCTTCTAGGAAACAGTGAAAGGCCATTGCCCAACTTCCATGTACCTGTTTTCCTGCTGTATGTCCCCTCGTTTCCCTGCTAGGTAGTGGGTAGGAAAAAGGCTGGTAATTTATGACTCCTGTTAATACTGTAGGCTGGATGTGTTGACAATATATCAATAATTATTTCTGGTGAGATCTGAACAGTGTAGCATGGGTCCCTGTAGGATGACTCATTTTACCAGAAGACAGATATGTGCGACCTGAGTTTTATGACAGATGTCAAATATATCGAAATGTGGTGTGAGGGAGATCATCTTATTGGCAAAGTAATGAGAAGCTGGTGGGAAGATTAATGTTAAAACTGAATTGTGTGGTGCCTCCTTCACTCTGTGTTTTTGATAAGTGGTGCTGGGACAGCAGGGAAGGGGTTATCCTCAGCCTTGTGTGGGCCAAAAGTGGGAAATTTTGGAGGAACAATAATACTAACCAATGTGATAACTTTCATGAGGAGATCAAAAATAAACATCTTTTTGAACGGGAAGGAATTGTTGGGGGGTTGGTAAATGTGGCAGAGTGAGGGGAACAAACAGCTAACCAGACAGTGTGGCCTAAATCTTTCAAGGTGACTGCTGTCTTGACAACTTACATGGGTCTTATTTTCAGCCAGTGTTAAGCCTCCCACCTTCTGAAAACCAAGCCCTCGTGTTTCGCGCTGGCTGCCACTGAGCAGAGATCAGCTGCCACCTTGGGAAGCAAAGCCTCTTCTCCCGCAGAGCCACCACAGGGAGATTCCTCTGCAGAGTTGGGCTCTTTGCTGCTGGAAAGCAGTTCCCTGTCTCAGGCTCCCCCATCAGTGCTCTCCCATCTGGGGTGGGCCAGCCTGGTCTTTAGGTGCCATCAGAGCAGCGGTCAGAAAATAGCCCCCATCACATTGTTCTGCCTGTGAGCTCTCCCTCCTCATTCCTGGGCTCCTGCTGATCCTCAGGATAAAGGAGCTCCAATGGAATGTCAAACAAGAGCTCTGGGTGCCAGCCTAGCCCTGCTTTGCTGTTGCAAAGACCACTTATACAGAGAAGTCCAAGGGATTAGTAATCATAAAATCATCGAGTCAAAGACTGGTTTGGGTTGGAAGGGACCTTAAAGATCATCTTGTTCCACTCCCTGCCCTGGCAGAGATCCCAGGTTGCTCCAAGCCCCATCCAGCCTGTCCTTGAACACTTCCAGGGATGGGGCATCCACAGCTTCTCTGGGCACCCTCTGCCGGGGCATCAATACCCTCACAGAAAGGAATTTTTTCCTAATATCCAATCTAAGTTTTCCCTTTTTCAGCTTAAAACCATTACCCGTTGTTCTGTAAAATTATTATCCCTCCATCCTTGTTCCTGATGGAAAGATGGTAAAGAGCTGCCTCCTCTGGCAATAAGGAAGAAAGTCTGATTTGTGGAGGCAGGAAAAAAGATCCACTCTGTGTCTTGATCACATTTGGTTATGTAAAAACACTGCTAGCATTCCATGGGGAGGGATTTTTCTGTTACCCAAAACTGCAACATTATCCATGGAGCAAAATTTTGGGGAAAGCCTGCAATATTATTCTAGGAGCAAGGTTTTGGGAAAGGTCTGCATTGCAATGCATAGATATTTTTCCTTGTTTGTGCAAGCAGGGCGCCTTTCAAGTGACACAGGTGCTTCAATGTAATAACAAGGTCAAGCTTGAAAAAAAAAAATTATATACTTTGAATAATTGAGCTGTATTTTTAGCCCTCATTTTGTGATCTGTGTCACATATATATATGTGTGTGTGGCTCATTTCCCTGTTCACCAGAGACACTTTTGCCATATTCAGGTTTGCTACCTAGAGAAGAGGCACATGGGCACTTGGTGAGCTAAAGGCACCTTTTGACTTCCTTCAGCACAAAAAGAGTTGCAGGATTTTTCTTGCTTTCTTTTTTTCTTGGAAAGATTTTGATTATAATTTCACTACAAATAGGACAATTTTCTTTCATTCAGCTCTAATAGTGGCACAAATTTAACTATATTGTGCTAGCAGGCACTGATATATTAATTAAAATATAGACTAATTATTTACCCTAGTTAGTTCATACAAATCTCAGTAGTGTAATCAGTGGGCTCCCTTAAGGATTTTTGTCATATTCAGCAATTGAAATGGTTTCTCTTTTTTTCTCTATTCAGGATCAGAGTTAGTTTAGCATTTTCACTTTCAGGTTGGTGCTTTAGTGGCCTCCACAACCCTGGTCTGTGCAGAGGGATTGTGCTGCCACAGCCACACTGACTGCTGCTAATAGGTGAATAAAACCAACAAAAAAGTTATCCTAGTAACTGTGGCATGGTGGTGAAGTGACTCTTCCCAGCCTCAACTTTGAGGAAATTCCTGACCTCGTGCTGGTTCCTCTGTGGTACATTTGGTCACACATAGCCAGAATGGTTTCTGGGAAGTGGTGCTCTGATGTTCTTCAGCATGAACAGATGTGGAACAATGTTTACACGGGGAAAATGTTCAGCCTGTTTCGTAAGGGAGGGGAAGGAATGCCTCCTGGCAGAACAGAGGCAGAGCGCTAGGACAGTGTGGGGCTGAACCTTTATTAAAAGGACAAGCAAATCTGAGTCCGGAGCTGCAGCGCAACTTGGGATGCCCGACTTAGGGCTAAGTTGATGCCAGGTGTTTATTTTAAACACAGGTGGTGTGAAAGTTGCAGGTGACTTTGTTGGAAGGGAAGAAAAAAAATGTTCAAAGCAAAGGGGTGAAGGAGAGGAAGGATAAAGTGAGTCCAAGTAGGGTGGAGACTGACCCAATGTGCATCTTGCAACCCTGGCAAACACAAACACACACCTTTTGTTCCTCCAGCATACAGCCATCAGTCCTCAAACTCTGTCTCTAGAGCATGGAAAATTGAAAAGAGCAGATCAGGATTTCCTAGTTTTTCTTCCTTTTGTGCTTTTCTTTCAGTGCTGATGCCTACTTTCTCATCTTCCCTGCACTTTTCTTATTTTCTCATCAAGAAGATTAAGCAGAAGTGAAGAGAAGAAACTGCATCATCTAACTGCTGGAAGAGACAGTGATGAAACTCTGTGCAGCACTTCATATGGACAGTGTAATTAAAAGTTGTGTCTTTCCCCCTACTGAAGAGCAGGGCTTGACCAAAACAATTTGGGGTATGGAATACTGAACCCAAGCTGGTATCACTAGTGTGGGTGACACCTGTGAACCAAGCTCTCTATAACCATGGGAGGGACAGCCTTCTTTAAATATAAACTTCCTGCAAACAAGCACTGAAAAGATCAAACAGAAATTAACACACAGGCTGAGAATGAGACTTTCCCAGTGAGACAGCGTAAGACTATTTAAAAACCTGCCCTAAACAGCAGAGTAGTCAGCGTTCCTGGTAGTGCAGCTGTGTATCTTTGAAAATCAGGCACCCTTTAAGCATATTTTCATCATAATATAACCAATATGCATTTTATTTTATCTCCTTTCCCTGTTCTACTTGTGGTTTAACCAAGTGTGAACCAAGCTAACATGATTAGACACCTTGTTTTTCACCAGTCATTTCTGTTTGCAGTCTTCCATAAAGTGCTTCAAGTGAATTTTAAATGTTGATGGTACTTACTGGAGAGATTAATATTCATAATAAATACCCCTTAGAAATAATCTTCAGCAAATCCTTTTGACAGAGGAGTCAGGGCTGCTAACGACAATAACTACTACAAAATGCAATTTGGTCAATTACTTTAATTAAATTTCACTCTGTAATGTCTTCTCATTTATATAGTAAACTAATAGGGAAAAAGTACATCATCCTTATTTGCTTTCACTTAAATGCCGAAAACTGTTTCCTTATGTTTTGCTTTACCATTTGCAGCTCTCTCAGCTTCTCGGAACATTTGAGATAATTATGGGGTTTACAAATAAAGCTTATTCTTCACCAAGAAAGGTTGAGACTTTCTTTGGAGTAGGCTTTCCTAGAGTAAAAACCTTGACTACACAGATCCTAATCTGGTATTTACAGACTGGCTGATTTTGGATGGTGCCAGCATTCCAGTGTAAATGGTAAAAGTGTCTACATTTCATCAAATGCTTTTTTAATTATATTGTTTGAAATTGGAGTAAAAAGGAACACAGCTGTCTGGAGATTTTGGTAGCATACAGGTTATAATGAACTCATGAGAAATAACATAGCAGTCTCCTTAATGCACTTTGCTGCACTGAACAAGGAATTTTACACTGTGGGCTACATTCTCAGCTGGGGTAAATTGCCATGTCTCTGATTTCCTCACTGTACAACAGCCTGGTTCTGAGCCCCTTGCTTAAAAAAAAATCTCAACTCTCATTTTCAACAGTTCATAACAGGAGAGGATTTGGCCTGGGTTTATTATGGTGCAATTGTGTGTAAATATTAAGGTCATCTGTTATCTGGGAAAATGCATGAATTAAGTTAAAATCGGTAACTGTGAGCCCACTCTATCAGTAAAATCAATAAAGCTGTTTCCATGAGCACTGTGAATATTCATGTCAACAATCATAAGACATATGGGAATGTAAAGCATGCACGTATGACAATTTAGTGATAATTTTAGGGCAGGCATTGTTTTGGGGAGCTGGTGCTGTAATTCCTCTGCTACAGCACTAGCAGCAAGTAAAGCTTCAAGAGGGAGAAACAATTCATGTTTATTATGGGGCGAGCAGGGGAGGGGCCGCGGAGTGAGCCCTTCTTAGATGCTGAAATAGAAACCACAATATTTCCCCCCATGATTTCACAGAACTCCTGTAAACTGCAGTTCCTTCAGCGGGCTTCCAATTTCTCTGCCAATGCTATAAATTTTGTTGGGAAGATGAAGTCCTACAGCGCAATTAACTCCAAAAGTGGTACAAAGCAACGGCGCGCAGATACCGGGCTGCAGTACTTAGCACTTAACTCTGAAATTCTGATAAGCCCTATCAACTCAGGGTTGTGTTTAATGTTCACTCCTGCTTATATACTGAAGATACAACCTAGCGGTCACAGTGTTAACACTCCCCAATATCTATTACAATTAGTTTTTGATTAAGAAGCCTAGCATGGCTTTTGAAGCCTTTTATGTTGTGTCAAATGGCTAGTGATGGAGTGAGATGCACAGACACCTCCCAGTAACAAAGCATCTTGTAAAAGGTTTCAAGTGAACTATTTTATCATCCTAATGGAAACCAGATGACTCTAACTCCCCCTTTAATTTCAACTATTTACTGAAGAGTCCTTGTTTTGAATTACTTAAAGATTTATTCCAAACCACTATCTCATGCATTAAGAATCACTAATAACAAAGCCATTCTGAGCAGAGCAAAGCTTTTAAAAGAATGTGACTATGCCATTGCATTTATTCTTAAGTTTAAACCATGTTTTTTAATGGCTTTCACATTTTTATTTCTCAGTTTATTTTATTGGTGTGTTTTATTTTTATTCTTATTTTTATTTTTTTTCCCCTTGAAATCCCAAACACATTTTTCTACAGCCATTTCCAGCTCACTCTGCTTTTTCCTGCCCTACTGATGGACACCACAGGCTGGAGCTTGGATGGTGGAGCAGAACCTGTGCGTGCGCTCCTTCCTCCCATCCTCCAGACAGCCTCTATTTTGGATCTCCTCAGTGGGTTTAGCACAGGAAGGGCTGCCAAATTAGGGCCTTGGGGAAAATTGTGTCCACCATGCACAGCTTCGTTGTTTCTGCTGTGCAGTAAAATTTTCAGGGGACGAAAGTGTCGCTTCGTGTTAGCCATTGTGGCCTGATGGCTGGAGAGACCCCGGAACAACGGGAGCACCAGGGGGAATCTGCTGCTTTGCCCTTGCCCACTATCTCTTTCAGGCTCATCCCTTCCTCCCAGGCACATCTCTGCCTGCATTGCTGCAGAGGGAACCCTGAGATCGCCGGGATTAACTGGATTAGCGGTGCAGAGTGAGCCTCCTCTCTCTGCCGCTGCAGTATCTGCTGCCTGGGGTGCAGACCTCCCCATTTCCGTGGAGCCTTGCAGAGACACAGAAATTGCTCTTAATGAGCACAGCCATGAACTGGTTTTCATCCCAAAATGTGACACTGTTATTTACATCTGTCATTATTTTACTGAGCTCCCCTGCTCCCTGTGGACTATCTTCTAAGATGTGTCAGGCAATGCAGCTGCAATATTCTTTTGCCAAAATGCCCTTTTGACTCAAAAGTTCTTCAGTATACATTTTAGCAGCAGGAAAAGGAGTAAAAATTGGCATAGTTAATTATAGATAGGTTTTTTAAAGGTAAATTTATAAGAAAAAGATACATGTAAAGGAAGAAGAAGGTGGAGAAATGTGGCTGTCCAAGGATAAGAGTAGGTTATATATTAAAGTGTAGCCATTAAAAGTCTTCAAGAACCTTAGCTGTATTGAATAAGGAATTTGAACAAATAGAAGATGGTCTATTTCTAAAAACATTAAACAGAAATTGTTGCAATGAACATCAATACCTATTGACCTTTTGCTATCATGAGTCTCCCGAGCCACTGAAACAAGCAGTTAACAAATCAGACACCCACACCAAATGGACAGGTCTTCATCCTTCACTGAGATTTCTACTGTGTGAAGATGTATTTTGCAACCTAGATCAAGTCTAGAGATCTTTAGTAACTCTAGGCCTGTACTGGTCTTTGGACAGAGCTAGAGGTCATGGGATGAGGGGAGGGAGGGAGTGAAGTGTTTTAGGTGGGATTGAACCTCAGGCCATACAAGGGCAGTGACAGGACAAAGGGGAATGGCTTTAAACTCAAAGAGGGCCTAGATTAGATATTAGGAAAAAAAAATTCTTCACTAGGAGACTAGTGAGGCACTGGCACAGGCTGCCCAGAGGAACTGTGAATGCCCCATCCCTGGAAATGTTCCTTGCCAGCCTGGACGGTGCTCCGAATAACCTGCTCTAGTGGAAGGTGTCCCTGCCCATGGCAGAGGGTTGGAACCAGATGGTTTCTGTGGTCCCCTCCAAACCAAACCAGTCTGTGTTTCTGTGATACCAAACAGGATGCCAGAAGGCATGTTAAAAACATCAAAGGTAAAAACATCTACAGCTGCTCTCCTCTTATTCTGCTGTAACGAGAAATATTTTTTTAAAATATTTTCAATATTTTATTTTATTTGGTGGGTAAGACAGGTATTAATTAATAGCTCTCTACCATTAGGTAGTTTTCAGAATCATGAGTTAGATTTCATTTGAAGAAGAGGGAACAGGAGCCACAAAATAAAATGGTCGCATGTTCATGAGAAGATAGAAGTATTAATTCTCAGTTCTTCAGCCAAGCCATTAGTCTGAGTTGCATTTTTAGCCTGAGACTGCCTATAAAATATATAAAACATAAATACTTCTGCACATACTGGCATACAGAGAGGGTGACTTCTGTATATCATTAAGGAAACTTTAATAAATTGCATTTTGGTAGAAGTCAGGGAGAAAGGCTCTTCTCCTGCCAGCATAGCATGAATTGTGTGCTACATCCACAGGCCCACAGCAGACTCTTGGCTCTCCAAGTCCATAACCAGAAACCCTTTCAGCTGCACCACAAAATATCCCACCAGTTTTCTTTTGGTGTGCCTAAAATGCCCTCTGCTTTTTGACTATACATTTTAGATGATCTTAGATGCTTCTCCAAATTCACTCAGTGTTCAGATAGCAGTGCTTTGCTTAATATTCAAACTCAGCATTTTTTGAAACACTAGAAAAGTGTAATATTTATGCACAGAAATATTTTCCCATAGTGTGAGAACCATGATGATTACTGTTGAAAAACTGCAAATTCCTCTCACTTCTAACATAAAGTCCTATGCGTTTTGTATAATTTTTAGTTAAAATAATAATTAAAGGTAAAAGCCAACTGATTCATGTCCACTGAATTTTGCATGATGAAATCATGACAGGAGAGATGTAATTAGTCTCAGATCTGTCTGCCTTTATTTCCCAACCTGAACAACCAGGGACCTATATAGAGCAAGTCTACTAGGACTAATTGTGGGCCTAAGAGTGAGGCCTGGCTTCATGGTGAGTTTGATATTCAACTGGAAAAAACAGATAGGACTGCACAGAAAAACTGCTGCTGAGCTGATAAGCCAAAAGGAATTGAGAAAAAAAAATCTCAGTTTTTAGGATGTGGGGGAGACATGCTGAGAATTTATATTTCAGGGAAAAAAAAAGGTGTTGGTAAAACTTTTACCATTGGCAATTTAAATTATAGTTAGAATATATTTAGAATTAATAAGCAGCTCTAGTAATTGCTGGTGGAATATTAAATCCAAATATTCATATATTTTAATATCTTTCTTGTAATGAACAAAGGGACTAGCGATATGTTTGGGGATGGAACCAATTCTTTAAATATTTTATATGCTGCAGGGTTGTCAACAGGACAGCATCAGTCTGAGAATCAATTGCAGAACGAACAGCTGTGCAGTACTTTTTTCAGTGATTCAAATAAATTTGCTCTCCATGAATTAAAAAATAATTTGTTCATGAGATGAGAGAGATTAGAAAAAATGAGAGACGAATGTCTTAAAATTCAGTCTTCTCTAAGTTTGATTTTCTGATGCTTTTAAAATATTAGTCCTTGCCCTTTCCAAAGTTATTTCTATTAGCTATTTTCCTAAGCTTGCTATAAACTGCCAGTTTTCCTCTCTGTTAATTATTAATATGACCTGTTTATGTACCAGTTATCCAGCTAACCATTAATGTCTGTTTACTCATTGATGACCTTTGCAACTACATGCCAGGCACATGGCCAGTAAATGTCAACATTTTTTAATAACCTAAAAAATACTCTTCATACCTTATCTAGCTAAAGTTTTTCTGATGTGAAAAACAAAATTTAAATACTACTTATAATTCATATACATCTGTATAAGGGTTTTGCAGTCAAATGGCACAGTGAAAGTAAAGAGGAAAAAACCCCTTTACTTAAATTCCTTACTTATGGTTTTGTTTTAAAATACATTACAACAGGAAAAAGTATAGGTCCAGCATGCAGGCATGCTTCACCAAAAGAATTATTGTAGGCAAATCTTTGTGTTTTTTCCGTCATAATTTCAGTATTAATCTGAACATAAGTAAGATGTCTCTTCCACATGTTCTATTAGCTAAAGGCTGCACGAGGGATACAATTGGATTAAACCTTAAAGTGATGACACTAATTTTTACCCATGATAGCAAACCCTATGTATATTTTTGCTCACTAAATGTGCCTAATTTAAAAAGACAAGCAGCAGCCCAGGATGAAAAAGAATATGAGGGCACGTCCCACCCAAATTGACGTAGGTGTAGGATGGCCTCATCCAATCTGCTACAGAGATAAGTGAAACAGGCAGGTTTCTTTTTCCTTGGTCCACTAACATCCTTTCCTAAGAAAAGCCTTGAAATATTGTCTTTGTGATTACAATTTGCAGGTTGGAAATTGGCTTCCTATTGAAATATTTTCAAATATTAGCATCATCCCAACCATAAGTAATGGTGATGGCATTTACAGAGATTGCAGCTTTGATATATACATAGGTATATGTTCACATTTTCTCGCTCATTGGAGTTCTAACTCCAGTAAAAATTAGGTTTCTTTTTTTTTTCAGTTACAGCCTTGAACACTTGCTGTGACTGTCACTTTATGTTGAATTTATCGTACAGCATGTGAATTGTAAGGCTGAGGAGCAATCTGTCATAAGCCATTGTATCAATAATATCTGAAAGGGTTTGTTTTGGTCCTGGCTGGGAGGTAAGCTTTCTAGATTTGTACCCTTGGTTACAGAGACAATTTAGGCTCAATAGTATTGTTTCAAAGGGGTTTGTCTGTGCTGTAACACATTTACTTAAGCCCTGTGCTTCTGTACAGGGTGGTTATACAGTACTTCAAGCATATAAATGCCTTTCAGGTTTTCTGTACTGAATGATAACTCACCTTGTCTTTCTCGGTGAGGTAGGTAATAAATAGAAATCTGGACTGTAACTGAGACATTCTGACTTAGTTAGATCTTCTGGTGTCCTGAAAAAGACAAGTAGACTCAATTACCATGCCAGCAACTACATGAAGATTGTCAAATTAAATCCAAAAACCTATGTTTAAATAACGGTATGACAAAACCTGAAAAAAGGCAAGAATATCAAGCTCTTCTGACATTTTGACCTGGAGTTACAGCACTTTGGAAACAAAGAAAAATATTCTTTAAAATGTGCATTATTAGCGTGAAGGACTGAGGGGCAGGACTTGGTGAAATCCATCTTAGCCCGGAGATAGGGACAAGTGGTAATACGGCCATTAATCCATGCTGTGTTCCTGCTTTTTGTTGTGCTAACCGCGTGGTTTATTTGTTAAGTGTGTAAATATATTACTAAAAGGGTGTTAAGGAAATCCAAAAAGGGGGAAAAAATTATACTGTACTTTCTCGAGACTGTTTTTAACCAGCAGCTTAATTAAGTCACCAAAAGCCTCGTGAGCTGGATGAGCGTTACGCGAAATTAGCGTCACCCACGGCCGGTGGGGAGTTATCCCCAGGTTCAAGCACGACAGCTGTCTAATGGGGTACAGTGACACTGCCCATCAGGGGAGGATGCGAGGAAGCATTCCACATCCGATTGGAACCGCAGGGAGACCTGAGTGGGAATTTAATTATTTCTGCTGGAACTTCTTCAGAACATTGGCTCCGGCACCCCGGCCTCGCGAAGCGCGCCGCGGAAACTTTAATGGGCTGCAGTTGTGCAGAGGAGAATTTTCTTTTAGACATCACTGAAAGACAACAGCTCAGCACACCTCAGCATTGTCAGGGCAGAAAAGGAATCCAGTGCTGGCTCAGAGGACGGTGCATGAGCTGGAATTGTCAGCACCATCCTTTGCAATAGCCAAAGGAGGTGTCTCATCTAAGAGTGACCTAACTCGACACAGCTTGTGAGACAAGGGACAAGGATCAAATGTAATATTCCTGTGGGAAGGGGTGTTCTCTGCTCATCTGCTTTTATGTGCAAAGAAATGACATATTTAATCAGGGTTTCCACCTTCCCCCCTCTCCAGTGCTTATTATTTATAGGGAGCTGTTTAAGTTTTCCAGATAAATACGTATTCAGAGTCTTTCCAAACCATATAATGTGCTCTATAGATCAGAGCAACTCCATTTAAAATTGTTTTTTAAAAACACAAGGTATAATTTGATAGACGGGAACAGCTCTATTGGTTTCATAGATAGCTGGGCATTTATTTTCCACTGTAAAGATCATAATATTTACCCAATGGACCAGAACAGCTCCTTCTTAGCCTTTACTCCCTCTATTATGCCACAATTATTTAAATACAGATTCTGCTTGCATTACTTATTTTGTACCCAAGTGGATGGGGATCACCTGGGTGAGTGAGTAATAGGGGCAAGGGTTGTCTCATGCAGCCCATCATCTTCTGGAAGTCTGGTTGCAGATCTAGAGATAATAGGGAGAGATTAAGAACTGACTGCTTCCATGACTATTTTTATTTATAACGTATCGCTCATTTCTCCCTCCAGTTCAGTGTGAGAGCAGGTTATTCAGCCATGTGTTCTGTGCAGCGCAGGTGGGAGATATTTTAAATGCCTGTATGCTGACAAGGTGAGTGGTTAGGGCATGATTTTGTTATATACATGTATAGATGTGTGTGTATATAAGAAAGCACAAGAATAATTTCCATGTGATTATTACTTTCCTGCTTTATTTTTGTGCGGCCTCAGAAGGCAGGAGCATAAATCCATACTGCAGGGGTAGGCACTGGTTTGTTATTTATTTTTGGAGAGGCAGCAGAGTGCTTGATACCATAAAGACTGTAGCAGAGCAGATACATGTTCAGAAGCACTTACCAATGGTATAATTCAAAGTACTTCCTAGTGATATAAAGGAGATGTTTCTGCTGCAGTGGTTTCCTCATGTGTGGGCATTGCTGCCTTAGACTTTCAAAAACCTTGGGATTGATTCACCCAGCAAGGAAAATGAACAGCTTAAATTATTAGAGTAATCAGTGGGCATGGGGCTCTATGGTGCTAAATGATGGCATTTACACACATTTTATATCTCTTAATTCCCATATTTAAAAGAAACTTTTTATCTGCGTCATATTCCTTTATTTTTGATCAGGCCTTATTCTTCCTCTCATTTCTTTTAATAATTTGGTTTTATAATCAATTAATACAGACAGTCAAATGTAGTCACTACAGAACTAAGTGCAAAACATGTCCAAACCACTTTCTCTTGTGCTGAAAGATGTGATCCATCAGGGAACACCCTTCTCTAACTTATTTTTCCAGACTTTGTGTCTCCCTTAGTGAGTATGTCAATATGCAGCCACAGAAGCAGAGGTAGGCACCGCATTTGGTGTATACGACTTTCTTCATTCAAGAGGTTAACCAAAGATGCTGCCTGGTGTGACTGTATTTTTCACCTACACGTGATGATGGCTGAACTGCATGATGACTAAACTGTTGAATTTCTTTTTTCCACGTTGTGCATTTCATCCGGCTCTGTGACTCCTTTCTCTCACAGCCCCTTTCTCCAAAGAAACTGCCCTGTCAGCAAGTTCTCAGTCCTCTGTCACGTTCTGCTCATGCCTCCCCATAGTCAGCTGGTTCAGTTCCAGCTCCACTACAGGCCTCTGAAAACACAAAATATTTTCTTTCTTCCAGAAACCTAATTCTGATTTATATCCCAGATGAGCAATTCAAAAAGCATTTGAACAGTGAAACGTAGTTTGAGTTTTAGAGTTGTACAGAGTTACAAGAGCTGAAATCTCCTGAAGTTCTGGAAGTGTCTAGTGTGGGGTTTTGGCCAAAGGTATTCTCTGAACAAAGTTACTTAGAGAAATTTTCTTCCTGATGGTCAAAAGGAATGGATGAATATCAAGTGTTTAAGCTGCAGAGGTGTGCAGATAGTTACAGGAGGAGTCATTTTAGCCACAGGCTGCATAGAAGGCAGCTCTGGCCTTAGTTGCACACTCTTGCAATTTGATTCACATCTACACCCAACATCAGGCCAAGTTAGCCTGACTGAGAGCTGCTGGCTCTTTGAGCCCTCAGAAAGGTTGGTTTTCAGGCTGTTCCATGCCCTGACCTGGCTGGGTGTGCACTCACACATCTGCCACGCAATGGGCACATCAGGGACGTGCAGCCCATGGTGAAGGTGAGGTTGGCAGCAGCTTGGGCACCAGCAAAAATCCTCTGTTGGGTCTGTTTTGACCAGGACAGCACTTTCAGACATGGATGTTAGGCTCATCCATTAATGTCTGGCTAAACAGGGTCATTGCAGGGTCTCTTGGAGGGATCTAATTAGAGGTCTGTTTTTCCTTTAGAAGTCCTTGCCTAGAATTTCCCTTACTTTTCCAAACACCCTAAAGTAGACAATACATCACAATGAGGTCAAAGCGGAGGAAAGGGGGGGCGGGGGGAAAGATGCCCAACAGCTTCAGAACAATGACAGTTTTCATTTATTATCTAGAAGTCATGTGAGTTTTAAAGTCACCAATCATCATCAAGAGAAGAATGGAGATGCATACTGGACAAGGAAGATGCTGTCTGTGGCAGCATAATATTCAATTTACTGCCAAGGCTACTGACTTGTGGAGCAATAGCAGAATAAGTGAAATAATTGATTTCTTACCTTGAAGGTAATATGGCATAAGAATTACACTAGCCATGCTAACTGTCTCTTTTAAAGCAACTTTCTGGATTCTGTATTAGTCCTCTGTAAAAGCAGAAATTCTTTAAGGCTTTCTTGGAGCCATACTATGAAAACACCCTCAGTATGTTAGGGGTACAAAGAAAAACATGAAATATGTGCCTACCAAAAACCAGGCTTTTTGTCTGCCTGAGATTGCAAACAGCCTGCCACAAAACCTAAACTACCCCTTTGCCACTCTTTGTATTCTGCCCCGAAATAAAGGTTTTGGTGGCAGCTTTGGGTGGAGGTCCTTGCAGAATGAGCAGAGGGCATCGGATTTCCTTAACACGACCCTGCCCCATTCCTATGCCTATATATTGTCTATTTAGGGAAACATTCCACTGTCCTTGCTCATGCTGAGCAGCCCTGTAGATATAAATCATCCTGCTGTGGAAGCAGGCACAATTCAGTGTGACTAACAGACCCTTCTGTGCTGATGAACATTAATGGATGTGGCATCGTCCATCCTGGTGGAGTTAAAGCAGTGGCACTGCTCATGGAGTAAAGTATGAGCAAATGCAGCAACACATCAGCTAAGGGCAGGAGTATACTACCTGGGGTGGGAATCTGCCAAATGACAGAAAAGCACTTTACTGAGCTGGATGGTTTAATTGTCTTTTATATGTTTTTATCAATAATTACACTTCACAGTTGGAAGGAACTGTAAGAATGGTAAACCACCAAAATACACAGGGGGAGAAGTATGGTTTTAGAGTGTGGGACTGACTCTCTTGAAGTAGTTGTCAAACATGTTCAATAAGGGGCAGTTTTTAATGCTCAGGAAGGGGTTAAATTCGACAAACTTAAATATTTTCCAAAACAATTTATATTTATTAATGGCTACTACAAAATCCATTTGCCCATAATCAAGTGAAACTTGAAGGTGCTGCCTTTCTTAAGTGCCGACAGTCAACAATATTAAAGTAAATAGTGGAGGACATTCCAAGATAGTATTAACACAATTGATTTATTGATGATTGCACAATGGGAGGTTATCTTTTGTTAATTGACTCTGTAAATAAGATCATAGGCGTCTCAAGCGAAGGAAAAAAAATCTATTGCTACTAGAAAGTCAACAGGGTGTGCTGGCTGTGCCACTCCATAAAGTGTCTGGTGCACTGTAAAACTCATGGGGCTGGGAAATGGCTGAGGGGTGTTTCTACCAACAAAGTTCATGCATACATGGAAGGGACACTCCAAATGTTGTTAGCTTGGGCTAACCTGCATGGAAAAAGCAGGAACCATTCCTGGAACTCAAAGATACATTGAAGTGGAGTACATACAGCATAACTAGGAGTCCACAGAACAGCCAGATCTGATTTTGTACTCTTTGGTCTCTCCAGGTGATATATGGAAAGTCTGTTTCTTCACTGTGACCCACCTCTGTCCCCTCAGACCTAAGGATAAATCATTGTTGGTTCATCCAAGCTTTGCTGGTAGGTCCCTCCCCATGAAATGCTTTACAGTGCTCAGATCTTATTGTTGCTTCCCTCTGGAGTTCCTTATCTCCACCCTGTTCTCTTCTGACTTGAGCAGGGTATTGCCCAGGTTGTGTAACACTTTTACCATGCCCTTTTCTTTTTGTTGTTTGCATCGGGACATTTATGGTGACTGGCAGGGACACCGCTTACCCAACAGCCATAGACTGTCCTGTTCAGTAATATCTGGTCTTCTTGCCTCAACAGCCCAGTGGAGACTCTTGGTAGAGACTTGGTAGCCTGATTTTCCCACTTTCCATTTTCCTCCCAACACTACATCTTTCTCTCCTTTTGATCCTTCTCTGTTCTTGTCCCCTCTGGTAATCTCATTTTTATCCCACTCTGACCCTGCCTTGACATTTGGAAAGAGCTATAATCAGTCTAAATGTCCTACTTCACTTGGCATAAAATCCAGGAGGAAAAGTCCTTTGCTCCTAATTTAACAGCCCTGAAATGTGAGCAAACATGATTTGTACTTTTGGCAGACAACAGCAGATAGATGGGTGGAACAGGAGCTCTGCGGCCACAGAGCTACTGTGCAGGGACAACCCAGTAGAACATTTTTATTCCTGATCTGTGAAATGTCATGAGCTTCCAAAGAAGCTGGCTTCTAGTCTGTGATCCTTATGAATCACCTGCACTGAGTCATGCTCCTTTCCCTGTCCTATCAACAACCTCAATATACAAAAATCAAACAACCTCTGCCACTGCTCCAGGAGAGCACTGACATTGTCAGAACAAAGGCCCTGCTGTTTCCTAATCTCAAAAACAATTAAAATATCAGATTAATAAAACCTGAGAATGCTTTGGCGGATGCAGGTGGAATGCTGTCTGTTTGCAGGACTATAAAGCCTATCAGTTCCCTTGGCATTAAAAGGCACAAGGGAACATAAAGTATCAGAGTTGCTAACAAGACCAAGCATGCAGTCTTGCACTAAAGAAATTAAAAAAATAGCATGTGTCAGTTGTTGTATGTCTTGTCTCTGAAGCTTCTCGATGTCTCCAAAGCTCAAAGCTTACATCTGAGAGGACAAGGAATTCCTTTCCCTCATGAGATGTAGTTTCCTTTTTTATCTCCTTCCTCTTGTTCCTCAACACAAAATTGCATTCAGTGCTTCACTTAATGACTGTAATGCCCTTGGTTAATAGGATTTCACTGCAATTCCTACCCTTTAGCTTGACACAGGAGCTTGGTGTGCATCTTGTGTTAGCTGGGTATTTGAAAGTGCTGTCTTGCCTGGAAACAGCATGACAGTCGATTCTCCCAATATTCTGAGTAGTAATCCTTGGAATTACCCTGGATCAGGCAGAAGTGAAGATTTCATCTGGAGGACTCAGATTTCTCTGCTGGGATCACAGCTCATGCAAAGATTAAAGGCCATATCCACAAAGATATTTAGGCACTTCAGTAGGAGTGAGGTGCCTCGATACCTCTTGTGGGACTGGCCTTAGCCCCATTTAGCTCACCTGCCTGACAGCCAGAAGTCAGAGCTCTGACCTTCAAAACTGATGGGAAACAACCACTGATTCCTGTTAAAACAGCTGCAGGATTTTTTGTGGGGATTCTAATATTCTGGAAAAAAATCCTTACTTAAAGGAAGCCGTTTTGGATCCTTCAGTTGAGAGAGAGAATGGTGAACTTTCTTTTTTTCCCTTTTTTTTTTTGCAGTTCCTTTTCAATAATTTGATCTGTCGTGACCCCTCCTGTGCACTTTGTGACACCAAAGTGCTTTTCCATTCTTCATTGCATTGCTTTGGGATCTATAAAAAGAGCAACAGTGTTGAGGGATTTCTGTTTCATTCCTGTCACTGTCCCAGGAGGATTAGAGTTGTAGAAGCTTAGAGTTAGGCTCATACTTCCCTCTATCCAAATGCCTGGCTCAGAGATAATGGCCTTTGTTTAGGAGGCCTTAATATTCCTGAGGCAGCACCCAACATGATGTGTTTCCCCATTTCCTCTCTCCCTTGTGTTTGGTACACCCGTCCTCATACGGATTCAGTAATCCAAGCCATTCTCTGGAGGCACCAGCGACTCCCATTTACGTCTTTGCCACCTTTTCTGAGAATGTGTTCATTTCATTGATGCCATGTTTCAGCCCAGCAGTTGTCCCTGCCATTATCCTTGACCTAAGGATAGCATGTGGGGCTCCTGGTGTCCCGTGGCCACGGATGAGCACATGGACACAAACCGCCGCGCGGGCCTGCCCCTACAGCCCGCTTTAGATCCACGAGAATGGCGTGCGAAATTCCTGCCAGGTCCAGTTTCTTCTGAGCAGCGAGGGCCAAGATAGTTGTGCTTCATAATCTGCTGGAATGCTTCTTAGCTGGCTTGGCATAGCCAGTGTCGCAGAGGGAAGAGGGGGGAGAGGATGTGCTCCAGCCCTAAGATCAGATGTCGGGCACAGGTGCTGGCAGCGGAGCAGCGCCACAGCTCCGGAATGAAATCGCAAGCTGGACCTTCTGAAACAGCCCAAGATTGTGTATCATGAGTTATGAGGGCAATATAAAACGGAAAGCTTGACTGCATCTGTTAGTTAAAAATTGCTGTGAGAGCCTGGGAGGCTGCGAGCTCAGTGTGTTAGTGAAATCTCAAGCAGGGTGGCTGTACTTTACTAATTAAATACTCTCTTAGTTTTTGTTGGCCAGGTTAATTTTTATTTTCCCTTTCTCTCACTGACATGGATTAGCACCATCTATTCCCCATGTAAAGTCTGAATCTGGGTTTGTATCTTACTCTCTCCCTCAACTGTTGTAATGTCCTTTGACATGGAGCCACCGTTTGTTGTCCCAGGGGTCACATGTCTGGGGAAGAAAAGAGATCCCCTCTCACAGTGAGAAAAGTTTTAGCTGACTGGAGACATATGTTGAAGGAAAATTGTGTTTATTCTCAAATGCTCCAAGAGCCTACGTAAATACCTGTCCTGTACATCCAATTTTGCACTTTGCAATTGAAGAAGGAGTTTTGCACAGAGATAGAGAGCACATGCAATCTTTTGCACTTTCATTTTGATAGATACTTTTTTTTTGCTTTTTTGCCTTTTTTTTTTTTTTTGTTTTCTCGGGGTCTGTCTGGTCACAGAGGTTCTGCTGAGTGTTATTTTCTCATCTTGTATCACAAGTGAAGTATCTGGGCCTGTTCCCAAGCAAATGAATGTTAGACATCTCCTTGGCTTTCAAAGGGCAATGTCAAACCTAAATGAGGGAGAGGTAGGATGGTGCTGGGATGAGGCTCTCCTAAAAGCCTCTTGAGTGACCCAGGAAGGAGCATTTTTAAGTGCTCCTCTTCCCTCTAAGACACTAATGAGTCAGTCCTTAATCACAAACTGCCTATGCAGAGCACTGCCCTCCTGACATAAGGACAAGCTTCACCTCTGCAGACCTTTAAAATGAGCCCTCTAGGCTTTCCTTCTTTTACAGGAGATAGCTGACCCCAGCGACCTTGCTCCTCTCCAAATCATGAGCTCATCCTATGGATGTGAGGGTACACAGCATTCCTTCCACTTCCTGTCTTAAACCCTGGCCCCAGCCTTAGCCCAGGCTGTCCGGGAGGTGGCCGTGTGTCCTGCTCCTCTCCCAGCACTGCCACTGCTCCTGTCATGGCTGAAATGATACTTCTGCATAGGTTCCATAATTTCTTTGGTTACATGGAGAACCATGGGTTATTTTGAGATAAAGGCGACAATATAAATGGAATTCCTTATTATTAAGTCAATAAATAATACCAGAGTTGGCTCCTTGCTGTCAGACATGTTGATTTCCACCTTCGTTGCCACATGCACAACATGGCCTGATTTTTCCGTTTCCATTATGTTCTTGATGGCTGAACACACTTTCAAAAATTATTATTTTAGAAATTTCTATGTTGGACAAATGTTGTCAGCACAGGAGGGGCCTTGCAGAGTTGAAAAGGGAAAGTTGCTTTCCTAATACCTCATGGCTGTTGTGGCTACTATGCAAATCTCTTTATCCAATCAATCAGACATGAAATAAAATACACTGACCTGATGCTTGCCTAGCATGTAAATTCCAAGTCACATGAGGCTTGGGGAGCTACAGTGCAGAAGAAGGAGTTTTCAGTCCCCATTTGTAAGATGATGTCTGCTGGGCTCATTAAACAAAAATATTTTGAGGCCTGTGTCTTGCAAGGTAAACTTGCTCTATTGTGCAGAAGAACATTCACTGAAATAGCTAACATGGATCATCTGATGACATTAGCTTTGTAAGTAATTTCCATGATGTCAAGGGTACACTGGAGATTAAAGGGGGATTAAGGCCTACTTGCACAGTCAAAGCATCACAGTAAATTGACTTGACTTGGCAGGCAGCACCTAAAGTTGGCAAGTTTTCACTGACTAATCATATAAAATCCAGGTTTGTGGTGTTAGTTGGACTACACTCTCACAGAGGCCAGGAAACGTTAAGCTCTCAAGGTGGGAGGTTTTAGGAGGAAAAGGGAGGGGAGACTGACGAGGAGACTTTTGCAATGTCAAGGTGCCAAAGTAAAATAACGACCCAGCTTTACTGGAGAAGGTTCTGCCTTCCAAGAGCAAGCTGGTTGGATTTCTACCCAAAGGGCTTTTCCTCCAGCAAAGTTTATTTTTTCCCTCCCACTTGCTGTCACAAAATGCAATCTCCTCTTAAAGGATCAGACCCTGCACAGGAACTTCACTGAATAAAGATGAGTTTATATTTTAAAAAGGAAACAGCTGGATTGCAAAAGCAAGGGAGGTAGGCAGCTCTAGTTTCATTAGCTAAGGGAAACTCAGGGCCCCAGAGGAGAACAACTGGGAGAGCAGCCATGACAGAGGAAAAAAAAAAAAAAGGAAACAGAAGATCTTAAAGAACTAATAATGAAAAATGGAAAGTGAGAATGAGCCAAGAAAAACATGCAATAAATAGATTTAAAAAAAAGAAGTTGTGGAGGGAACAGAAATGTAAAGCAACCAAGCAGGAAAAGAGCAGGGTGGAGAGTATGGATTTTCTGGAAATAAAATAAATAATTCTGAGAACTCTCAAGAATCTGATGAAAAACTGGAAGCGTCTCATGGCTGATCTTTTGATCTCCAAACTGGTGGCCCTTTCAATATGAAAACGAAGGAGGAGCACTCTGTATAATTGCCCAGCAATTTGTTTCCTGCTTCCGCTGGGAAAAACAGTGAGTTTGGCCAGGCAAGAGAGTCCAGACTCCATCCATGCTGATGAATTAGGGCCCTCTAAGAGCAGCTTATAAAAAAATGTATCTCATGATTGTTTAGAAGGATCCAGTCAACTGTTTATCTGTGCAGTAATCACTGGATGATGAGTTGGAGGTAACCTGGGTGTGGGACTGTGCACAGCAGGAGTCTCAGAATGGTTTCAGATGAAGAAAGAGTAGAGATTGAAGGAAGAGGGGGATAGGAAGAAAAGCAGATACTAGCCTGTCCTTCGTCTTGAAATCTGTTCATTGTGATAAAACACATAAACATGGCCAGGACTTCATAGCCCAAGAGAGAACAGATTTTTTTTTTTTTCGGCTGCCCTTCAATTAGATCTGTAATAATCCTGCAGCTTTATATGGTTTACAGACGACACTTTGCCCAACAGAAATGGTGCCATTCTTTAAATTGTGCTTTGCTCATTAGGTTTTAATAGGAGCAGTTGTTTAAGGGGTGGGTGGGGGCAGGAGGGGGAATGCACTTGGTGATGCATAGTGGAATGTACATTAATCTTGTTAATGACAACACAGTTAATGGCTGGCAAAACATTACTTTTGAATTAACCTTTCTCTTGTGCAGGCTCTACTTGAGAAACAGAGCCAGGACACCGAAGATACAAGGAAAGTGCATGAAGACAGGGATACAGGATTTCCTATGATTTTATGTTGTTCTTAATTAGGAAGCATATTGGCAGCAAATGCTAACATGTGTTGGGATGTTTAGCTGTAGCCAAATAAATGTTTTCTATTACAACTCTGAATACTTTGCCTAGCCAGAGCCCATGCTGTTCTGTTCATGTCTTACAAAATCCCTTTATAAGTCATTTTGGGGGCCAATTTTCTGTTGGCTTATGCAGCAGAGTTACTTTGAACATATGTATGCACAGACTCCAGAAGGGTCGTTGTCCTCACTTTTTTCATTTTTTTTTTAAATTCTAATTTTTTTTTTTGAGTGATAAATGGGGAAGCCCTTCTTATGAAATGCTTCTGTAATCCAACTAAACAATAGCCTATACCGAGCATGCTCATTTAAAGCAAAAATCCAGGGAATGGATATAACTGGTTTTGTCTGGTCACATGTTCGCACATAGACTGAATGAAAAATCCATAATGAATCATTTATCTGATATTTAATCTCTTTCTGCTGTTTATGAATGGTCTGCAAATAATCTGCTGCTCTATTTCTTTTTTTTTTTTTGGGTTCTGTTTATCATCTCAAATTATTAGTTAAATAATTTCTGATCTGGCTTGCAGGTTATTTGAGAACACTTTGCTTTGAGTATTCACGACTCCTGATGTAAACAAAGAACTAGAGTCTGACTTGAGTAGTGCAAGGGAAACATAGGGTTTTATCTTTCCAAAAGTACTTCTACTTTTACTTTAATTATTATTAATTTTTCTTGATGATCTAGCCATGTCTAGCAAGGAAATCTGATTTATGTCTCCCGCCTCTGAGTTTGAGTCTTGTGTGATCAACTTATTCTAGCTGTGGTAGAAACTTTCTGAAGTCCCTTTTTCTAGAGGGGGAAAGAAGGTGCTCAGGGACTGCCCATAAAATGTCATGTGTGAAAGACAATGAACAATGGAGCTAAAAATATATCCCAACCGTATAACCATAGCAGTTCTGGGTTGCTGCAAGTATCAATTTATGGTGAAAAGGAGGAAAACAAGTTGCAGTATTTATTTACTTGTGAATGTGATTAGCTGCTTGAAAGTGTAAGGACCATATCCTATCAAAATCCGTAGCATAAAAAAACCCTTGCTCTTAAATTTCTTCTCAAATTGGATCCCATTAATCACTGTAAAAGTTTCAAAACCACTTGGCTGAGGAACTGGGATAACAGGAGGTTTTCAGGAGGTCATGCTCTCTGATTGGCATCCTTGACCCTCTGCTGTCTCAGTTTCTGATCCTCTCTTGGCTGTGGTAACCTGGCTGGGCTGTGGTTGCCAGTGAGAAATCCTCCCTGGGCTCCTGTTCCTGGGGACTGGGCTGCTCAGGAGAGCACAGGAGGGAGAGAAAGGCACCAGTGGCTCACCTCTGCCTCAGAGCTCAGCTTCAAAGAGAGCCAGGGCTGCAGTGGGCTGGTTGTGAACAGCAGAGATTATAACTACACCTTTGGAGTGCAGGCTGACATTTAAAGGCTTGAGGCCTGCTGTAGAGCAAAGAAATGTCAATCTTTAAAAGAGTGGAATGGGCTGGTTAGTAGGAAGGAATGTCAAAAGGGAGTTTATAGGAATCTCTTAAAGTTGAAGCAAATGTATTTCATTCCTTTGATATGGGCACGTTTCTCCTTGATTTACCTGCCAATGGATGTCACAAGAGCTGGAGCTGGTTAACAGATGCTTGGAAGGACACGGGGGAAGCACAGAGACTGGGGAACTGGTTAACATTTGACTGAGGGCACATAACCTGTAAGCCTGCCTTATACTGGGGCTAAATCATCCCCTGTGATGTGCTGGGAGCTGGACCTACACACTTGTTCTGGTGGCTCACAGAACCATTCCATGGTAATTCACATCTAACCCATTTTAGGATTACCCATTACTCTTATTAACACCAGCAAGCACTACCAAGGAGAAGGAAAAAAATAATATTCTTTCCCCAAAAAGGTAAAAACATAATAGTGAATTAAAGTCCTAAATGATAGGACTGTTAACATAATGCCTTTTGTCTAGAATGAACTATAAAACACACATATATACAGTGGAGAAAACCCTGTAAATGTGTAATGGACAAAAAAATATATATATAATAAAACTGTTGAAAGAATGCATTTTCTCAGCACCAAGGCTATCCATAAAATTTTTACAGTTTTCCACTATATAACATTATCCTTCATAAAAAATGATATTTTAAAGCAAAAAGGTTGGCAAAAGAAACAATTGGTAGTTAACGGAAGGACGGGATTACAGCACTGTGCCTTTGCTGTGAACGGTGGAATAGAAAATGAAAAACATTTGGGGCATTATATGAAGCCCAGCAGTCATGCTCCATATGGTTTGAAGAGTTGAGCAATGCTTGACAAAGATTTTATGGCTTCATTTTCTTAACATTGAATATTATTCCTTCAGTCTAGTCCTCCCAACCCATTCCTTGTCTTAAATATCTCTTGTTTCTCAGACAAAGAAATGTGTTTTATTAATATATATAATTTATATTGAGTTTAATCACATCTGATTTAATACACTGTTTTGTTTCCTGCAAGGCCTTTCTGAGGAATGCCCTGTAACAAGGTATTGGGGCAAAATTGAGATAATTTGGTCCCCAGACCCCTTAATACAACTTCCTATGTGACTTGGTTTCAGGATAAATAGCCAGAGTCCTCGGTATAAGAGAACAGGTCAATATTTGTGGATAGTTGGCTTTGGAGCAAAGAACTTCCTGTTTTCCAAACCTGTGCTCACACAGAACAGGTTAAAGCTTTATATCTCTTAGCCCACATCATGAATTTCAAAACCAAATACTGCTCCCCTCAGTCATAAAATACATACAAAAATTAATTAGTCATTCTTCAGTCTACAATCTCCTGCCATGTGTGCTGCCAGCAGTGGAAGTCCACAGACTTCCTCAGAAATGCCTATGGATTATCCTTATTTTGATTTGACATTTAAATCGTTAGGCACAGCTGGGGATTGGGCCAAGTTGTGCATTTGTAATCATAAAATGAGAATTCCTGCCGCAAAATGCACACCGTAAAAAGAAAGGATATTTTTGTCTTCCCTTCAAATATTCTTAGGAGGTTCATGAAGGTCTCGGCATTGGCACACAATCTTCTATATAACAGACAAACAGCATGTTTGCTACTGCTACAGGTGACCTAAATCAAAAAATTCAAACCTAGAACCAAACTTTGAAAGCATTTAGATCTGCAGTCTTAGCTTGGATGAATCTCTAAAAAAGGAATTACTGTTGCCACTTATTACATCAATTCACATACCGTGCTACACAAAATAGATCTTTCCTGAAGCATCACTTTTAATTTATTTTATTTTACTTCACAGCAGAGAAGGGCAGAGTTCCTCTAACCCTTCTCCTGCCGTAGCTGAGTGCATGCCCTCACATGTGGATCTCACATGCCGCGGTATTTCAGATGGCATGTTGTGAATTAGGTGGATGGAGTATCCCTGGTGGGGTTTTATCCCATGGACTCAGCCCACTGGAGAGCACTCAGCTGGTTAATATTTCATATGGATTCTTTTCTCTTTTCTTTCCAACCATCTATGTAAACCTTAAGACAGCCGGTCTGGTTTTAGGAGGTGATTTCCTCGCTTTGGATTAAGGATCCATTTGTGAGTCACTCTTCAGGCACTTCAGAAGAGTAGATTTCAGACCTGAAAGAATGTATTGTAAACAGAATAATGTGCTTTCAAAATTAGGTCCTGTACCAAATTATGTATTTACTTAACACACCTTAATGGCTTTTGAAGAAGCCATTAGGCTCGATTGCGTAAATAGTATATATACCAAAATATGTATTTAACCTAGATAGGGCAGTGCCCCATTGTTGGTTTTCCTTCCTTCTTTACAAAGTTTTATCTTCATGGCCTTTTGAAAGTCTACTATGGCTGAAGAATTTATCCCCCAGGAGATTGTTTTGGACAGTGGCAGCTGAGGGGGCAGGGAGCAGAGGTGGTTCCTGAGTTTTAATGTGTAGGAAGGAGGAATAGCATTCAGGATGCCTATAGGGCTCTTCAGACTTCAGAGTGGGGAAGGGAGAAATTCAAATATTATTGAGCAAACCAATTCTCTCAGAGGGCAGAATCCTACAGGGCTCTGTGACCTGATCCTAGCTTAGGGAATGGGAGTGGGTTCATGGATCAGTCAGCTTTGTTTGTGCATTGGGCTGGATGTGAACAGTCCTACAAGTCCATGAAAAAGATGAATGGAAAAGAAGGAGCCTCCTTTCTGCTCCCACCACTGAGGTGCAGGACCTGCCCATGCTGGAGGCTCTCTGCCGTGGTGGGACTCCTTGGGAAGCTCCTTGAGGACTCCTTAGGGTCAGGACAGTGTCAGCCTGGTATTTCAAACAGGCCTTACATGCTGGGAATTCACACAAAGAACCTAAAATTTCTCATTGGTTCTCCATCTGTATATAAATATACGGAGGTAGGATAATGATCCTTGACAGTGGCTTTTTAAGGATAACTTAATGGAACAAAATTCATTTTAGGAATGTTAAAAGTGAGAGGGACACTAGACCAGTTGGGACTGGTGGAAAATAAGCGGGGAAATAAGTACAGAGGAGCTGAACCTGCTGTGTTTCACCTTTTAACTGCTACCTCCTGTAACTGGCACAGCAAGTAAACCATATATCTGCTAATGCTGCAGGTGTACTCTCAGCTAGCTCATAATGGAAAAAATATCTGTAAATAACTGCTCAGTTATAGCAAATGCCAAAAATTACAGCCCATGCTATCCACAGGTGATTCCACCAATCCCAGCCAGGCTCATCAGTCCAGAAATAATAACAAATGTGAAAAGTCCAGAAAAAGATGTTATCTTGCTCAGAAAATGCAATGTGAACGAGCAGTTAAGTGCTAAAAATAGAAGTGTTGTGTGAGGCCCTGTAACTTTGGCACAGAGTCACAAAGTGCAGACTGAGAGAGGGTGTGGAAAGCACTGCCAGCACTGGGCAAGAAAGAAATGTATGGTGGGCACACAGGGATAGCCAGGATAAGGGGAGGAGAAAAGTTTCTCAAGTTTTAATGGAATTTACTACAGAATTGTGTGTTTTTGTGGGCTCTGGAAAGTTTCTGTCTATATTAATCAGGCTATTAAACAATTCTGCAAACAGTCTGTGCAAAGTCTTGGAGCTGGTTCACCTGGGTCAACCTGCAGGATGGAATGGGGCAAGAAGACTTATTGGAAAATAGGAAATTAGTTAACTAAAAGTACAATAAACATCATGAAAGTGGAAAATAATTCAGCCTGAATCTCTGATAGAAGTCTTCCTGCTGCACACCAGAAAAAAAGAATACCACACAAGACCAAAATAATAATAATAATAATAATAATAATAATAATAATAATAATAATAATAATAATAGTAATATGGACTATTCCTTGTAGGCCTCTTAATGATGCAGTTTCCCACCACTAACTTGTACCTGAGTATGACCACAGAACTATACCAGAAATAATTTTGTGCAAATATATTCAAGCAATGTTATCAACTGTAGGCCAAAAATGCACTTGGAGCTGTATTGTTCTTTTTCATTGACTTTTTGTTGACCACAGGAAAAACAGGTTTTAAAGTACAACACAGCAACACAGTCTAAAGGAGTGAAAAACTTGTAGAGCCAGTTTGAGTTTAAGGGTGTGCTAACTTGTGACCCAGACAGGATGGTGGTTTTAAAATAAAATTGAAACAAAGAAGTTCTGTTGTGCTTTCTCCACATCCCCTGCAGGAAATCATACTCCATCTCCTCCACTCTTGTCCCACACACCTTCTTCCCATCTCTCTCATTTGCTGCTTTCTCATATCCAAGACCTTGTACTTTGTTGCTTCCCTGACCATTTCATCCCATCTGAAATACCTCAGGCTGTCTATTTTTCCTGTTTTATTTATTCTTACTCTGTTTAATAAAACTGTAATTTTTTTCCTGCTTAATGATTGACTTTAACAAATATTTAGGAATGTTTTTTGTGCCAAATTACATTTTTGTTCCTTAAGGAAAGGATGGAAAACTGCCCTTGAGAGACTGATTTTGAACATTTAAAATGTTTTCTGATTTATATGATTATCATCATGATAGATTTTTAGATGTATTTCTTAATGATATAATATTTCTAAATAAGTTATTGATTTTTTTTTGCAAGTGAAATAAATATTTCCTGAAGTTATTTGCAAAGTTTGACCAGAACTAAAAACATTGTTATGCCCCTTTTTTCCTCTGTGAAATATTATTTTTTATTTTCAGTGTTGGGAGAAGGACAAGAAAACTGAGCTGCTACATGGTTTAGATGAGACACCATCTATAGGGTAGAATTTTGGTACTTCATAAAGTTTCCATCATAATGACACATTTATCTTTATTAATCTGTAGCTGCTCCCTTAAAACCAGGCCCTTTGCATATCTTTCCTTTTTCCTCAGGTACTGGGAAATTGTTCATTCCTGGTGTTCCATCAGGCATGTCAAAGACAAATATTTCTATGTGCATCTGTATTTGGGCCACCCATCCTGAATATGTAGCTCAGCTTTTCATGCCAAAAGTCCTCTGCACTAAATTTCATGCTGCATTTTCTGTGGGTTACTTAAAGGTGCTATTTTTCTTGCTTTTATTAAGAGCTAAACCAGAATTTTATTCTAAATCAAAAGCTCTTTTTTTTTTGAGAACCTGTAGGCTACACTAAGTTAATCATGTGGGAGAAGTGCTGTTTTATCTTCACTAAATGCTTGTGGTTTCAACAGTAGGAAATTTGCCTCCAGAGCTTCTCTCTGCTTATTGATTGCTAACTTGACATATATTTGTATGTTTACAGATTTCTAAGAATTCTGCTCAGATAAATGTTTAGAGACACCATCAAAGACCTTTTTTCATACATGTTAAAAGGTATTAGATGGCTCCCAATTCTATACATGTGGGTATGCACAACTGAAGAAAAAACTGGGTACTGTTTGGAATTATTGGTCCTCAAAAATTCGTAAAGATGTCATGAAATCTTAGCTTAGACTGTATAACTTTAATTGAAAGTATTTATCCAGCTCTGATTTCAACAGATGTCTGAACAACAGGGGAAAAATAACCCCCATCCTGTAACAAAACATCATCTGCTTCCAGATTTCCCATGCTAAAGTTTTTATGGCAGTCAATGGTAACACACGTGTACTTTTCTCTCATGCTTTTATAAAAACTACTTATCTGTTTAAAAAAGGCTTCTTTTTCCCTAGCATAGAGATGCCCTCTGTGTATTGGCTGATTTTCTCTTGAAGGTTGAAGATTTTTTCACACTGGGGGACACCTGTTTTTGAACCCCCATGTTTAAGGGAACTGGGGAAAAAAACACGGTGAAACATTTGGATCCATCTGGTTAGATGTGGGAACGTTATGATCATCTGAACATCTGGATAAGATGGTAACTTCCACCAAACAGTTTGGCAAATAGTAGATCTGTCCCTGCTCAAGCCTTCTATAGATGGTTCAGAGGGTTTTTTTGCCTAATGATGTGCTTGGCCATACTTCTGTTCTTTCTGCCCCCACTCTTCTTCGCCAGCAGTGGGGATATTTTTCTCCTCCAGCGACAGAAACCTCTCTACTCCTCTCCTTGCTCCCTGTGCTCTCCCCATATAGTGTTTTCCCACAGGGCATACACAAATCCTGTTGTGTTACATCATATTGTCATTGCAGCCACAGGCCTGTGTCTGCACTTGTCCCCGAGCCAGAGAGGGAAGCGCGTTTCCTCGTGCCTGTGCTTGCAGCGTGTGTGACCAGCTCTGCTCCCCAGCCTCACCCTGCACACATCCTGCCTGCTGGGATCCAACCAGAGCTGCTTCCACCTCAGCAGTTGGTGTGGAGAGGAGATGGGGTTGTTCAAGTGGGGAGCTGAGCTGTCCTGGGGGAGCTCAAGAGGTGCAGAGTGGTTGAAGCTGCTTTGGAGCAGAGAGCATGGCTCGGTGTGAAAACATTCCCTGAGCAAAGGGACTGGGCTGTGTCTGTGGCCACTGCTGTTGGAAATGCCAAGAATTAGGTTTATAACAAAAATACTGCCTTAGGCTCCATTTCCTAGTCAAAACTCATTTAATAGAGTGTTGAGAGCATCCCATGGCAAGAGGAAGGTCAGTGTGTTGTAGCCCACATCTGCTGGGCAGTGGCTGGAAATCTCCTCAATGCCACTGTGGCTTTTGATGCTCCACACGCCCATGAGCACATGCTGAAATTCCTGGGCATGTGAGTAAAGTTAAGTACTTAAATGCTTTGCTGAATAGGAATTGACT
>NW_005054400.1:807459-893457 GCF_000277835.1 Geospiza fortis
AATCACTGCCCCAGAAAAATATTCTCCAATTAGAATGAGCGGGATTATTTCTTTCATTTGTGTGAAATAAGTGTGTTCCCAGTTGTACTGAACGTGTTCTGTTTTCTGTGATATTAGAAATCATTTTCCATAAGATTTCATATTGCTCAAGAGAAAACTTGAGAAACTTTGGAGTTGATCAGGTCCCTAGATTTGGATTTATATTAAGAAAACATTGTAAGAAAAGACATAATGGGCCAAAAATATGCACTTACTTTTTTTCATTGACTTCACCTAAGGGCAGAACTTGGGCCACTGTGCTTGTTCATTAATTCTCTCTTGTGGAAGATACTTTTTCCATATGTGATTTTAATTTGTTTGTAGATACTGAATGTAGTTTTTCATATAGTAGAGTGCTCCTTTTCCCCCCTTATTTCCTTCACAGTCTTTCCATAATAGAGTTTAAAACAGGAAAAAAAACCCCAGCAACAAAACAAACCAAAATCAACAAACCAAATCCCTTTGTATGTGCAGCCAGTTAAGCAGATAATAATGGTAATTTTTCTGCTCTGCTAATGATGATAATATTGATATTTATCAATAACAAATAGCATGCAAGTGCCTGGATGAATAGAGTATTTTGCACAGTGGGGTTTTATATCTATATATGAAACATGGAGTGGCAGAGGCTGCTAGAGGCAGGTGAGGGAAGCTGAGCAGAGAATTGCCTCACGGCAGAGAGCCCAAGAAACAGCAGAGGGGGAATTTAGTCCTAGCCAAGAGCAGAAATAATCCCTGCAGTAAAAAAGCTGCAGAATCTGTAATCTCAATATCCAGCCCAACAAAGACCATGGCCCTTGGGGCTCAGCTAAGTGAGCTCTCCCTGGAAATGGTGTGGGGCTCACGTGGGGTAATTTGGGAGTGGGAAGGTCCAAGGAAAACCTGCTGGCTGGCAGAGCTAAACCCAGGCAGCCTGGATATTTCCAACCTGCTCCTTCTCAGCTGGTTTTATTTCATGAAGTCTGCAAAGGGGACTTTGAGAGGCGTTATCTTCAGGATAAATTTACAGCTGCTTTGCTTCCTATATTATGTTTACATTTTGTACCTGAGAGTCTGAATATTACCTGTTGGTAAAGCTGACTCTGTAATTATTGATTCTGAGGCTTATGACTGTTCCCTAGACAAGGGGAAGGGAGAGAGGGAAGGATGGTCACACAACATCAGCTGTTCCAAGACCTTTGAAGGTGACTTGAACAAAATCACACAGCCCAAATAATCTGCTGGAGCAAAATACTGCACCTTCTTGTTTTCTGGGGCCAATTTAGGATGCGACCTTTGAGTTTTGGTGGAGTGAATGACTCAAGGTACAGCTAGAAATATTTGTAGGGTGTGTCATGTTAATTTTCAGAGGCTCTGGCTGGAAGAGGGACCTGGTTGTGGAGTGACTGAATGTACTGGGTGCTAAATCTTGGCATGAGGGTGACTGGAGAGAGCTTAGCTGCTTGTTCTTGGAATTGCCTGTGGTTCTCACTCGGAGCATGGGCCCAAAGCAGCTCTGAATAGAGGCAAGTTCAGGGTTGTCCCTCTCTGGATGAATACATCCAGCTCCACTGCTCTGCTCACATGATCACAGTCTGTTATGCTCATAGTCACTACCAGATCCAAAGGAGACAAGATTACCTTTTTAAACAAAACAATAAAGCAATAAACAAACCGTAAACCCAACACTCCAGATGTCATTCCTATGTTAGATAACATAAAACCAGAGAACAGCCACAAACACACACATTTTTCTATTTATTGTTTTAGTATCAGCTAGAAAATGTTTCTATAGGAGTGTCCACACTAGAAAAATCCCAACTGTTTGAATCACAACCATGTGGATATTTTATTTTCCTAGGGCTGAATGTATTTCTTAAATAACACAAAAAAAGTTTGAAGCTTGCATTTCTTTTCACTTGACTCTTCAGCAGCAGCACCAACATGTGCAATCCCCTCCCTACTTGTTTCACTTGACATGTTTCATGTTACAGAGTCTGTGTGAGAGACTTTGAGAGGTGTTATCTTTGATAGAGGAATTTATGGCCATTTTCCTATCTACCGTATGTTTACATTTGGAACCTGTGTTGAACATTTGTTATACTCACTTGTTGTGTCTTGTCTTAAATTAGATCATAAACATTTTGAGGCAGGGACCATGTCTTCCTGTGTGTTGCTGCTCTATTTAGGGCCTACTGTTATGGATGTGGAACTGTCTGGGAGTGATTGTAACAATAAAAATAATTCTGCCAGGAGTTCTTTTGTCCTGATAAAGAAATATGCAACTCTTGATATCAGAAAATATCAGAGAATAGGGTGCTTAAAAGTGTTTGTAGAGTAGTAATCACCTTTGCAAATGCTTTGAACCTTGGTGCTCAGAAAAGGGAAAGGACAAAAATTATATTTTGATTTATAGAGAGTCTTGACAAAACCACTCCCAAAGCTTCCAATATCCAAATATTACCCATAGGCTTGCACGTGCATCTAACCAAGGTTTTGAACAATTAGCCCTAATTGGCCTTTTCCAATATTCTGGTCAACAGAAAAATCTTCATTATAGGAACCCAAGGCTTGTAAATGAAAGGGATGAAAGCTCATGAGGCAGGCCATACGTCATCCCACACCTAGGCACAACGGGATGCATTAAGGAAGCATTTATGGAGGGGCATTCCATCAAGTCAAGGTGTCACAGGACATATGGTCTCTTTCACCATTAACTCTGTGAATATCCATAACTTTCCACTGGTCTGTATTAACCTCACTTTGTGTGATGCTCAGGTTTGTTTGGTATAATTTTGGTTCTGCTCTGGAAATGTCTAATTGCACGTGTGAAATTTGTGGAAGTACATAACTAAAAGTCACCTATTTGAGCTTGCTTTTTTTGCAAAAGAGAAATTTAAAAAAAGAAAATTTGGCTAAAACAGAAAAAAAATCAGTAATCAAGACAAAAATTAATAAATATAGGCATGAATACATAATTTTGTCTGTATGGATAACTACTTGGCCCTGTTTCATTAGTATTTGTATGCCTTTGAAATATAGTGTAGCATATTGGTACCAATTTGTTTGGCGTGTGAAGATCTATCTGAGTCATTGGTTGTGATCCCAAAGATATCACTGGGATGCTGCTAATTGCTAAGGAAATACAGATGTAGAGAGGCTTATGAAGAATATCAAGATGGGGTCATAGAGCCAGGTAAGGGTGACAAAACGAAATCTTACTTTTAGTCCTTCTAAATCTAGAGTAACACAGAATATTCTGGCTTGAAAGGGGCCCACAAGAATAACCAAATCCAGCTCTTGGTTTGGGTCCAACGAGATCCACTTCCATCTTTTCACTCCTCAGATGGCTTTGGGGACCTGCTGAATTACCTGAAGCAGTGGAGAGACTTCCTCCTTTTCTGGGGCTTTTCTACACTCTCCTGGGCAGATCTATCTGTAGAATTTCTAAATTTAGGTAGAGGAGTGTGTGCTAATCCTAAATGTAAAGCTGAATTTCCATCTCTATTGGGTCTATTGTCATCTCAGAAGATATCACACAGACACCATCAAAAGGACATTTTAAAATAATTCCCACATATATGATCAGACTAACTAGAAGCCATCATTATTATTTTTTAAGATGTACTCTTTCTATTTTTGGCATTTCTTCAGCTAAGCAATGATTGTGCCGTAAAATCTCTGTGAGGCAAAACTTGAATATAATGACATTGTGTTTTTCTTGCAAATAATTGAAATAATGCTAAAAATTCCAAGAAGCCCTAATGCTGGGGAGGGGGAGAGGAAAAGAATTTGTGAAAGTGCTAGGTGGGAATAAGAAAGCTTTTAAGACAATCATGATAATAATACCATCATAATAATAGCTTTATCTTGAGGAAAAAAAAATCATCAACCAAGCAACCACCATTGAACCTGGGACTAAAATAATCTCTCTGAATTTTCAATTGTCTTAAAGCACTGGTGTTTTCTAAGGTTAAAAAAAAATAACAAGAATACATGTCTTGGTTTTATCGTATTATCACAACATCTTGTTTTTCATGTTACTTCTCTCCTATCTTTGACCCCTTTATTAAGCTCCCTAAAAAGTCTCACTTCTCCATCAAAATGAGTTGAAGACACATTTGGGTTCAAGAAAATATTGGTGTTGTTAGGAGTTTAAAATCAGGGGTCTTTTCCTTAATGTTCAGAAGCATTGATGTAGAAGAACAGGAAAACTCCCTGTGTACACCAATTCCATTACATTTTCCCAGCAGAGAAAATGTTGGGATGTCATTCTGCTGTATATTCACATGTAAGACTTCTGTGTTTAATACATGGAAAATCCCTAAAGTGTTTACACAAAGAATATTGTTATTCCCTGTACATTTTAGATGATGCTTACTGGAAGGAAAAAAAAAAAAAAAACAACAACCAGAGGACTGAAATTTGGAATGAAAAGTCAAACTACTTTAGATGTTTCACTTAGCCTAGATCCTAAGGACACATTGTCCAGTGCTTTAGAATATGTGCATTCAGAGGATCAAGCTATTAGAGAAAAATTCTCCATCCTGAAAAAGAGGCTTATCACTGAATCAGGAATTGCCAGTAATGTCTCCTCTGGGATGCTTGTTTTTAAATTGCCTTTTGGGAGGCTTTTATGACTGCATCCACATCAGGGCTGTGATTCAGAGCAGTGATGCTGTTTTGAAGCACATCCCCCAGACTGTCCCATTTACTGTGCAGTAGTTCACTTCCCAGAGTGGTTTTGCAGCCCATAATCTGGATTCTGTTTGGAGAAAACTGAACTGGAGCCTTTGATCCAGGCATGTGCCAAATGTTCTCCAATTCCTATTGCAGGAATAAGAGGCCAAACCAATGACTAGACCTCCTGAAAGCTTGGAATCACACTCTGGGATATTTCAGTGTGGGGATTTGGGCTGAATCAAGTTTAAGGCAATCCTGTCTCTATCTCCCCCATAGTGCAGATAAAGAACCCTCAGCTCCAACTGCTTCAATCTATTGATCTGCTCCTGTGGCCACAGCTGCCTTGAGAAAGTAGATGTAGCCTATGACATCTTGAAAGTATTCCAGATTTTGCAAATGTTTTCTGTGTTAGTTGTTTTTCACTTCTCTTTTCCTTGGATCTGGTGCAAATATTCTTAAATGAATTTTAAATGATCTGAGCCTGTGCCTGTTTCTTTTGTTGCAAAATTTAAGATCAACCTAGTTTTTTTCCCCCCAAAGATCATGCTGCACTAAGAAACTATTTGAGCAATCTTTCCCCCTCATTTTCATTGAAATTGCTGTTTATGGAGATATTTAAGAAGATGATATACATTCCTGCTCTCAAAAAGGATGAAAGGAAACTGTGAGAACTACAAGAAGTTTTCACAACACTTTTGTCCTTGGGTTTTCAAAGCTGTCTAGTAGTGCCTTACAACTGAAAATAGCCAGCTCCTAAGTCTACTTATTCCAGTGGGCTCCAAAGTTTGTGATAAGTATGAGCAAATTGTGATATTTCTATCCTGTGGTAGAACATGTTTGCATTACAGGTTATTTAAATCGCGGTTTTTAATTTAGACATCCATCTCTCTTGTATGTTTTTCCTTACGTGCTCAGCCTCATTAACCCATCCAGTTGACCTGCATCATTCTCCTGTTGACAAAGATAGGCGTTATGAACCTTAGGATGTCATAAACACCTCTAAAATGTGACCCTCCTTGCATGCAGTGGGGAAGGTTTGACAGCATTACACCAGTCATCTGATAAGCTCGGGTCAAAAGTCTCCCAATTGCTTGCCTTTTGTTTGGGTGTCAAGGAGGCAAAAGCTTTTCATGTTTTTAATAAGCAAATTAATGAAATACTTACAGTACACTGCATACATTAACTCTTAGGTAGCTGGCTTTCCTCTGGGGCCATCTTTCCAAAGGTCAGAGGCCATAAATGGAGTTTCAGTTTTCCAGGAAACAAAGAGGACAGTATATTTCAGTAATCTTTTCCTGCATGTAGTTAAGATTACTGGGGTTTTTTTCTTTTCTTTTCTTTTTTTTTTTTTCACTTTGGCTTACTTTCTAGAGGCATAGTAACACTTGCCAGCTAAGCCAGATGTAGCATTTCAACCAAAAAAATGCACTGGATGCATGTTCCAAGTTTGCCAATGGCTATGCATGAGGCTGGAATGTCAGAGCAGGAGCGGCGGATTAGGAAGATTGTGTTCGTGTTGCTCAAAGCAGAAGGAGCCCAGAAAATGTCTCTGCAAGTTCACTGTTTCAGACACTTTTTCTTCTTAGATATAACACGTTTATTTGGTAACATTTTCAGGCTCCTTGCAATCACTCTTTAGAGTGTTGCTTACATTTTCAGGATATTAAACAATTAGGCCTCATTTGTAAACTACTAACTACTTTAGAAAGCCTGATTTTAATTTCTGTAATAAAGAAAAAATAAAGATGCTTTTGCTTACCTAAAGAGACATCAAAACAATGGCATACTATCTTGACAATATCTCCTGTTATCCTCTCTTCCCAGACAAATATAGAATTTCTTAATTTTTCTGAGCAAAAACTAATTTAATATACACTCAATAATAATGATACACGTATGGCTGAATTGATCACCTACTTTTCTGTTCAGATGACCTGGTACAACCACGTGATGGAAGAAGTTAAACTCCATCTCAGTTCCTATGACTATGTGGTGGCATTCCTAACTTGTATTTTATACTTATTTAAGCCATTTTGTGCTGTCTGCTATCTACCAGTTCTTGTTTTCCATCCTCAGCCCCAAAAAGCAGGTAGGACAAGTGGGTGAGCACCTCCTGACTCTCTTTGCAGGCAGGGAAACCAAGGACAAGAAGTGAACTTAAGCCACAGGGAAATACACATCCTACTGGAAACTTCAGCAAAGGGACTTTCATTGACTTCTAGACTAGACATAGACACCAGAACTTCTGTCTCCTAAGGCAATTCCCAGTCTCCATGTTTGCAGAACATCAGTAGATGTTACTTTTACTGGACACCTTCCTCAATCCACTTGGGAGTGGACAAACAAACCCTTGTTTTGTTTTTGCCTGTCTGAAAATGCTTCTGGTGCTTTAAATCCAGAATCAGATTGTGGCATGCTATAAATGCAGATGTGCCTTACTGAAACTCATTGGGTGCTGTGAATTTCCAGGAGGAAGCTTGCTGGACGTGATCAAAGCTCCTGAAACAAATTGACTTCTCAGACCTGTGGTCAGGTGAAAAATCAGCTCTCCTATTAAGCCTGATACTGACAAGAAAAAAAAGGGCAAAGTGAATAGCATATTCAAGGAGAAGGGAGAAGATACTCTTTCTTTCATGTGACTGAAAGTCTGTAAGCATCTCTAAGTGATGCTCATCATCTCATTTCATACAGGTTCTCTCTTGACACCTAAACCAGCAGCCGCAGATTGTTTCCCTTGCAGACTTAAGTAACTAGTGTCTGGAACATTAAACATTCAGCAAAACCCCATAAAAGGAGAAAAGGAGCTGTAAAACACTGGCTAGAATAAGCTCTTCCTGCTACAGCCATGCAATCCAGGCTAAACTGAAACCTGTCTTTTGGGAAGCATCCTCCTTCAGCCCAGGTCAGGCTAAAGCACTTCACTCTCTAAGGTTCCATCTATAGCTCCATGCACAAATGTTCCACAATTTACTACTTAAGAGACATCTAACTTATATAAAAGACATAAGAGATATAACCATGAGATGGTTTTATCCCCTCTGCACTGGTTGGACTGCTTTCACTCTAAAATGAAATAAAAAATGCAGGGAAAACTGCCTTATTAACAAAAGCGATTAAAGTAATCTAAGCATCACATTAAGCTTTGCTTGCACAGCAGTAGACACAATAAGAAAGACATATTATAGTCATTTAGATGCAAGATAATTTACTATTTTTAAGATCTTATAGCATCCTTGCTCCAAAGTTTTATCTTTTACTCTTTGCTGTATCTGAATATTTCGTCCCCTCCCCAGCTCTGATTGCTGGGAAGTGAAACCACTTTCTAGCTGGAAAACCTTCCTTTGGAATACGTGTTGATTCCTTGCTATCCAACTGTGTGGTCTGGGATCTTACAAGGCTTTATCCTAAGCCTGGTTTGCTCCATGTTCACCAGCCTCTAGGGCTGTGCAATAGAGCATGGCCTTGTCAAGTTTGCAGGTGGCACTGAGCTGCCAGGCTAAGAGTTTCTCTGGAGCAAGATCAGAATCCAGAATGATCCCATTAAATTTGAGAAGTGACCTGCAATTCAATAAAGAGGTCTTGAAACTACTGCAATAAAAAGTGGGAAATTCAAAGATACAGCTGGGGTTCTGCCGAAGTGAATTGGGAGGTTAGAGCTGGACCACAGACTGTAAGTCAGTAGTAGGATGCCACTCCATCCCAGGATGAAATAGGAGTGTGGCACATATTCCTGAGCCTCTGGTGAGATTTTGGCTGCAATTTTGAGTCTGGCATTGGGGATTCTTACTTCAAGTCACAGACAAATCTGAGAGAGTCCACAGGACAGCAACCAAAATGATGAGAGGTTTAGAAAAAGTGACCTATGAGGAAAGGTTGAAAGAACTTGGTTTGTTTAGTCTAGAAAAGAGAAGACTGAGGAGGTACATGATAACAGACTTCAAATATTTAAACGGTTGTTATAAAGAGGAAGGGGATCAATTATTCATGTCTACTAAGAATTGGAAAAGAAATTAGGAATGTCTTGAATTTGCAAGAGGAGGATTCCAGTTTGAAAGCTTTCTGATGGCAATGGAGCACATTAGTAATTTCCACAGCTTCCCTGGGTATTAAAGGTTTATAAGAATGACTTGAACAAACTTTGTAAGGGATGTTTCAGATCTGCTTCTGCTTCAAAGCACTGCTTAGCACAAACAACTTCTTAAAGCCTCTTCTGGCCTTATTCGTATAGTGTGTAATATAGATTTGTAATGTACATATCCCTGTGTAATTATACAAGTGCTAAATTAGTATCTGAAAACACACTCCTTCTTTACTTACCTCTACAGGTATGTGATGGAGTGATAGTGGGGAAATAACTGGACTTTGCTGTTTGCTAAAAGAGAATTGCTCAAGAGTTTTAAAAACTATTGCTCAAAACGCAGCAGTGGAAAATCAGAACTCATGCCTGACCTCATCTGACAGCTGCTATGGCCCTTCTAAAGGGATTAACAACCTGGACATAAAACAAAGGTTATTGCCAGTCATTAAGGTGTGATATCGCTCAGCACAATTAGGACATGTCACAAGTCTGCACAGGGCTATGCTTGAGTGGAGAATTACAGAGAAAAATGGTGATTTACTGGGCTGTGGGAAGAAGGCCTGACATTGTGATGAAGGGAAGGCTAAGCAGGGCTTGAAAATATCCTGAGAGAGGTTGGAGGCCATTGATGCTGTGCTACAAGACACTCTACCTGACACCATGCTAACTTGTTTTGTTTTTTACTATCTATATTTTATATATATATGTCCTCATGGGATCCTTTATGCCTACAAAATGTGTCTGTAGGATCCTGTGCAGCAATCAATAGGAAAAGCTGAGCCCTGATGCTGGCAGAGTTTCTGGCTCTGAACATTGCAGATGACGCCTCCCAGCCCAGACAAAATCTGCTTCTCAGCTGAGTAAGGAGGCACTTGGATAGCTTGATTCTCCAAATCTGTATTTAGCAACTTCCACTCTTCAGAGACACATGCAAAGATGATTATAGCCCATGATAGGTCTAAAGGAATAAAGCCACTGAAATATTATTGGTTATTTCTCATAGCAATTTAGAGGCCAACCCACGTGTTTCAATTACAAAAGAATGAGTTAGCTTATAACACGTTAAGTTCTTTTTATTAGTTGATTAATTTTTCACTTAAATTCTAAAAAAGTCATTATTTCTTCATGTTTAAGCTTTCACTTCCACTGCCTTCTTTTGTAGTGCTTTTCTTAATTACCTGCAGCAATTTGCATCAGCAAGGAGCTAAGAATGCTTTGCATGTCTTTAGTGCCTTCCCTCCTCCTTAGCTATTGATGTAGCTACACAGAGAGAGCTCCGCACTGTAGCATCTGGCATCTTGAATCAGCATTATAAACATTAATTAAATAAACCTCTCAATGCTTCTGACAGGTGATGAGAGCTCCTGACCTCTGATGAGAGGCCGGGTGCCCATTTTACAGGTCGAGGAGCTAAGGGCGTATATGAATTGTGAAATTTGCAGATACTTCCCAGCATCCAGGTTCCAGGTGCATGCCCTGGCCACATCCCAAATCTGTGCTGGGGCAAAAGCCAGGCTCTTCCTCCCTGAGGACCTTGGTTTCTGGAGCAAGGAGCCCTGAATGCTCCTGTGGGGAGGGCTGGCAAGCACGGCTGGGTGTTGTCAGGCTGTGGGCTGCACTGCAAAGCCTCATCCCCACAGTCTAGACAAAACCAAGGCAGCATAAAGGACTTGAAGGAGGCTTGTGTGATTCTGCATTCAAGGTGGGAGTAGAGGAAAAAAATTTTTCTTGGCTTCCTCCTCACGCAGTACCTCCCATTATTTAACTATCGAGATGACCACACTGGTTTTTCACATTTAACAAGTCCAATGCAAACAAGGTTCTTTCCCCCATTTTCATCAACTTCAAGATGTTTTATTTTCAGGGGCCTGCAAAGGCAAATGTGCAATTCAAGTAAAACCACGGCAGTGACTGCACAGAATAATAACCTCACTCCATTTTGGAGCAGAATTTGGAAAATGTGGATACAACCTAAACTAGAGGAAAAGTGCAACACACTCCTTCCTCCTGGCAGCTTTAAGGAAAGGCCACAGGTAGTGGAGTCTTCTCAAGCCCATCTACTCCAGGAAAAGCTGGAAGATGGCTTGCTAAACACCAGCACCTCCATGTTGCCAGATGTATGTTCTTGCTTTACAATTTCCAGCATGTTTTAGCTATTAAATCCTGTTTTTCCTGGATTAAATGTTGGTTTGTCAGCCTGTGGACAATTACAATAGATAGTCATGGGGCGCTGTACCAATTAATGCACTTTAGACATAATAAAAGGGGCTTTACCTTTCAAATTAAAAGTTACACTGCCAGTAACAGCCATTCTTCCTTTGACAGCACATTGCCTTTCTATGCTGCTATTTAATGTTTCTCCCCATTTTTCAGTACCATATTTTAGCACCAGGCTATTGATTGAGTGGAGTGGTCAGACAAGGTCCAGTGAAATCAAAGAGCATCATTTCACTGGCCTCTTCAGAAGTGCTGGATTAGCCCTGTTGCCTAAGATTTAGGATTGGATCCCTATCCAGAAAAGCACTTTAACACGTGATAACAGTTAAGCGTGTGCTTAAGTGCTTTTCTGAATCAGGGCCCATATAAGGCAGCATGTCTACCAAACATTTCCAGCTAGTTCAAATAGTGTCCAGCTTTTACAGGAGTGAGATTTCCTTTAGAATGCATAAGCAGAATTCCTTCCAATATTGAAAAGACTTACTGAATTCTTCCCTTCAAACAATTGTTTGGAGGTTTGCTCTGTTATTGATATAAAGATTAATTCAAGTTGCAAGGGAAAAAATGTGTTTATGCAAATATTAAGTGCCTGAAAACGACACCACAGCTGTTTAGTTTTGGATGAAAATCTTGGCTTGTTGGATAAGATGCATCACCATCTATGAGATTTAGGAAACATCTTTTGTTACACGGTTATTTCAGTGGAAATACATTCTCCAAAACCTTATTTTCCAGAACAAATTCACATTTCTCCGCATTTAACATTGTAAAAATATGAAAAGCTTCTTGGCATATGCATTCCTTGTAAAAATGAATCTAGAATGAGATAGTGACAATGAGGAACAGAAGTGCTGGGATAACTTATGCCCTTAAAATTTTGCAGCAGTGTTTTTTTGTGTTCTAATTGCAGGAGAGCTGCAGCCACAGTGAGAGGGTTCAATATGCCCATAAGAGGTGGCCATAGAGTGCAACAAGTGCAACAGGATGATTTAATTTCATATGTAAGCAATACATGTAAGAAAGAGAAGCTTCCTATGCTGCTTTTTGTCTTTTGTTTCGTTGACTTCAGACCATGCATCATCTCTAATGAGCTTGATAAAGCATAGTAAGGAAAATGGGCCATAATTCATCATGATTTCCATTTCAAAAGTGACAGCCAACTTCACAAAATAGTCCATTTTGCAACAAAAGAAAACCAACAAATGATAATGGAAACAATATCCTCAAATGAAAAACCTAAAGTCTCCTCAGATCTGACTTTCATTATGGAAACATGGGATAGGTTTTGTTAACAGTACCCAGAGATCCTCTCTGGTTCATCTTGTGAATAAAATATTTGATTTTTTTTATGTTGTCCACCTCAGAAGAAACAGCACCCCAAAATTTTATTGAGTAATAAGAGCTGATATATGGAGAAAAGCAGGATCAGCATTTTAAATTGTTAGAAAATATAACATTAAATTTAATTCTTTCCCATAAAAAAGCTATGGCCCATGCTGCAATGTAAGGTATAAATAAACTGCATTCAATAACAATAAAGGAGTAATCTTTATGTTTTGGGGAGCTTCTGATGAATTTTTACTTCTTTCTGCAAATTTCCAAACTATTTCAGCTTTTTTTTTTTGTGTCTGCAATCCTCTTTTAGAAATCAGTCTATATTCTTTCTGGTACCTCTGAGTGCTTTAGATATCACAACCTTCACCTTTTAAAGCTCACCTTAAATCTTTAGACTTCCAAATAGTTTAGTTCCATGGGAGGGGTAAGGCTTGGATTGGAAATGAAAATGGTAGTTTGGGAAAAGAGGGTAAGGAGAGGTGAAGACTGACAGAGCAGGGCTCAGCACCCTGAAATCCTTCACTTCCCAAAACCTGTCCTAAATATTTCTCCAGTGGTGTCTGGTTTACTGTATGTGAGGTTGATAGGCCTTAAATAGTCTTTTTTTCCCAGGATATGTCATCTCCTTTCAGAGGTGTGATGGATGGAGAACACTATATTGCTGCCTGGAGGTGAGTGGTCCCTGCCAGAGCAGGATGTGCTGCTTTGAGGTCGCGCAGGAGATGTCCTTTGCAGGGCAGGAGATTGGTTAACAGCCTGTCCAGGGTGGTCTCCTGGGCTGAGCTGTTGTATCCCAAATTGGAAACAAAACTTGCCAAGGAATTGGGAGATGCTGCCCTTCAAAAAGGCAGGATGTCCCCTCTCCTGGGGCACCATCTGCCAGGTGTCTGAGAAGTCACTTCCCACCTGAATTGGGCTCACAGGTCGCGCTTCAGTTTCAGTGCATGAAGCAGATAAGAAAAAACCTGGTCTCTGATGATATCTGTGCTGAAGACAAAGCAAGCATCCATTTTCTGTGAATACTTTAAAATACTCAATTAAAATTAACTGTTTGGAAAACACCAGTTTTTTACTGGTTGATTGATGGACTGGGGTATCGTTACCGAAACAGAAGAAACAGCAAAGACTGGTGTCAACGTGAATTTATGCGAACCTTCTAAGAAAAAATTATCCAAAAATTATACTTAGGATCATTCTTTTATAGTAGTTAATTAACATGTGGAACTCACTGCCACAAAATACAGTATCTTTGAGGCATGAGTTTAGTGGGATTAAAGGGATTTATTAAACACTTATATGGATAATGAGACCATCCGCAGCTACATTACACAGGATGAAACCATACATTAGGGATATAAACAATTATGCTTCAGGATAGAAGCCAACTACTGACTAATAGAGTTAAGGAGGAAATTCACTCCATAATTATCCAGGATTTTATGCACCTTTTCTAAAAGTTCTGCTATGAGCAGTGTCGTGAATGGGATACTGCCTTACAGGAAATGTTGGAACACAGGAAATACAGGAAAAATAATGGAATTATGATTTCTTTTATGTTTGAAGGTAAGGTCTTATTTTTTCCCACCTTAATAGTAATTATTACAGTCTTCTCTTAAAAATAATTGAGACTGAGAAGTGAAAAGTTAATCTATGACTTATTGAAGCTTCTGAAGCAGACCCCTGCCCCTGCCTCCTTCAATATAAGAACTGAATATCATCTGTTGTTCATATATTTTCTTTTAAAATTAGAATAAGGAACTAAGGACATTTTAAGATTTTCTGTTGTTCCTTCTTCTCACAGCCAAAGTGGAGGACCTTGTAGGATCACATAAAATAAAGCACAGCCTACAGAAATGGAAAGAATGCATTGGATGGGATTGCATTGCCCTTGACCTATTTCAGGACCAAAATATTTTCAGCATCAAATTGTCTTAGAACAGGTAAGCAAATAAACAAAATTTGGGTGTTTTTTGTTTTTATTTTTCCTATGCTAGTAGTTTTTTCATCAGGAACATATGCAATAAATCCTCTGAATTCCCTGTGGAGTTCTGGATATGACAGCAGGGGTTGTGTCATGGCTCTTCCGGAGCCTTCCTTTTAAGATCTTCTTGCAGGAAAAGGGAAAAGAACTCCACATCCTCTTATATTTTTGTCATCTTCTTATTTTTTTTTTTGGAAGCTCTAACCTCTTGAGAAGCACTTGTTTGTAGATTCCTGCTCACTTGCTGTAAGAAGACCTGAGCATGTGTATTAAATCTGATGCACCCATTCAAAAAGTCTCAGATTTGTGGTGCCCGCACATGGCACCACAGCACAACACTTGCACTGCCAAATGCTGTGGAGCTGTGAAAGGTTTGAAAATCCTAAATAAACACCCCAGTCTTTCACATTTTGTGCAGCTGACAGTTTTAAGTGGAAAAGAAGATATTTGTGGCGAAACCCAGAAACAGGTTGGTATTTTTCAACGGCTTCCTTCGGCATCTTTTGTTCCTCAAGGAGAGGAGTCATGGGCTCTAGGTCAGCCCTGATTGTGTTACAGGAGAAACTGTGGTGTCTGAAATGGCATTTTGGTGCATACAGGCAGAGGCCTGTGCAAAGAATACCCAGCTTTTTAAAAAAACCTGAACCTCTGTGAGCAGCATCAAAATCACTGAAGTCGGTGGAAAGACTCCAGAGAGCTCTTCTATCCACCAGAAAGCGCAACTACGACTTGAATTAAAGATAAAAAAGCAATAATAAGTGGGGAAACAATGAGAGGAGCAGGTGTTCAGCATATTTGAAAGGCAGAAAAGCAAACTTTTATGTTCTAGCAGTGATGCTCTGCAATGGAGCTGAAGTCTGTCAACATCCAGATATGTTTCACACTGCACGTTTGGCATCACAACAGGTGGTTACTGCCAGATCTACCAATGAAGAATATTCCAGATTTGTCAGCTATTGCACAAAGTCTTTCCACCAGATGAATTGGGTGTATTTGGCAGCAGTCAGTTAGTAAATAAAGAATGATCTGGAGTTCATAACTATTGTAGCTTTAAAAAGACAGCTAAATAACATTGTTTTTCAACAGTGACATTCCTCACCCAGAATGGAAGTCCCGGAGAAAACAGAAAAGGAAGAAAGCCCTGACAGTCAATAAATCTGGGCAATGTTGAATGAAATGGTTAAATAAGTAGGGAACTCATTATTAAAAATGTCCTTTAGCAGGCCCTTTACATTTAAAGAAGAAGACTGAGAAATGAGGTAAAGCTTCTGTACAAAGATAAATCTGGTAAAACTGCCATGTTAATGTCCAGGGATGGTGTGTGTGTACTCTAGGGCTGATTTTTTTTTTGTATTCTGCTTGGTCTTTAACCTCCTGATTTTCCACTGTGTTGCACAGTCCCAATGGAAAACTTCAGGCTGTTTTTACCTACAAGCACAGCTTTGGCTAAGAACAAGGTTTCAAATTGTATTCTGCTGGGATTTTATTTTTAAAGAAAATTCCTTATTCACTAGAAATTTGCTGACTGCTTGAAAATTGAAACTTCTTAAGGAACGATCAGTTTGGATGATTTTCCCACTTTGATAAGAATCTGGGAAGAAAAGATTTGAAATTGCCAGCACATTCCTTTCTGCCATTTTCAAAAGAAAAGCAGCCCAGCACTAGTACCTACATAAACAGTTCAAAATGGTCAAAACAGCTGTTTCAGTGGCTGGCTTCCTCTTAATCTCTTATTACAAACCTATGCTTTACTTTTGTGTTTTAGATTTGCAGTCCCATTTCCCTCCTAAGAGCCTTACCTGTGTTTCATAACCAAAATAAAAGCTTTGTGTTATGCAACTTTAGGCTAATTTGCCTCATATTTTTGCCCTTGTATCAACTATTTTGTTGCTTTTGATAAAATGCTTAAATACACTCTGCTGAGCTAATGATTCTCATTTGAGGGAAGGTTTTTACAAAGCTGTTGTATTCTGTTGAAAGTAATATTACATACTATCAATTGGTGCTGATAAATTCCCGAGGAATTTACAAACCCGAGGAAGGAGCAGCAGCGTGCAACATATGACACACATGTTTTTACCATTGTAAGGGCCAGTTTTAAGGGAAACTGTGTTTTCCAAGCCCACAGCTTCCCCCTTTGCTACAAGCCATGGCATTGCACCAGTGGAGCCTTATTGGTGTTTGTTTCAAGCATTAAGTAACCTTGGGGAAGCCTTTTTCTTCCTTCTGCCGTCCTTTCGTCCGCTCACAAAGCAGGTTTCAGGTTTGGGCCTGCTGGTTGAGGGGAATGCTTAGCTTGCCTATTTAAAACACAACTGGATTTTGCTATTCAAATGTAGGAAACCTAATTACACATTGGTAAATTCTCTTCAGTCTACCAAACACAGAAAAAAAACAGTGACAGAAACTGAAAGGCCAAAAAAGAGAAAAGAGTCCCTAAGACCTAATGAATCCAAACTAAACACCTCTCCACAGAAATGTCAAACATTTCTCTTAGCACAAAACAAGGCTTAAAGAATTCCCTGCTTTTGTCTCTGGGCTAATTCCTTAAGCAGAGAGGGGGATTTTCTTCTGGGAGTGTTATTTCACAAAGAACTAAACAGCAAATAAACAAAAGACTCTCAAAGAGTGAGAGAGTATAAATAAAATTCATGACTCCTTAAAGAGTTTACACTGAAAGAATGTGGGGGATTATTTACAATTAAAGCGTAGTCTGTGGAATACAGTTATTATTACGAAAATGAATAAGAGGGTATTTCATTTAGCTCACAATAAGAGTGCACCTGGGTCTTCCCCATTTGTTAAAACTGGAGAAAACTCACTTGCCCTCAGAATCATCTATTTGGTCACTTTTAGCAAACTCTTTCTCAAGTCCCAGTCTGGGTAATCCAGTTGAAAAATCTTGTTTATGAAATTGCAAATTATCTATGTTGTAGCTACAGAAGGTGCAGAAGGAAAGGACAAAAAACAGGGAGAGAAAAAAAGGCAAGCTGAGAACTTCTCTCCTTTAAAGGAGAAAAAATTTTTCCAAAGTAAAAGTTTATTCTGTTTTTCCGTGAAAGATATTCTTCAAATCCCCACCCCTTCAGCCAATTCTACTGAAGTGGAAAAATCCCCTGTCAATAAAAAGAAGATTTTTAATTCTTCAAACCTAGTAGGACACTAGTTTTTGGTAAAGTAAGAAAGAAATAAAGAAAAATGTGGGGCTACTCTCCCTTCTTCCTTGCCAAGTGGAATATGAAACAAAGGAGCAGGTTAATAATGGAGACAAGGTTGGCTGAGGGAACAAGTACAAGATTTCACTTCCAATAAATTAGGCAGACACAAATGAATGGTTATTAAGATAAAAAAGCATAGGTTGAAGAAGCCACTTGATTATAAATTATAGAGCAATTACTCCTCTTTCCGGTGCTTTTTTTTTTCTTTGACTAGGCATTTTGTATTTTACAGCAAATGTGTCATAATACAATACTGATAATGATATTGAAAGCCAAGGCAGAGTGGCCAAATCCCAAATATATATATATGTGTGTGTGTGTGTGTGTGTGTGTGTTTATTATGTGTTTATTAATAGGGCTGTGAGTGACACACAGGGTGTGTACCCATACGTGTGTATGTATCTCTGTGTGTGCACATTCCTGTGAGTGTTCATGGATCTCTGACTACAGCATAAATATCAAAAAGCACATCCATCTGCACTCCTAATAATTCCTTATTAAAGTAATATATTAATACAAATTAAAAATGAAATCTATGAGTGTCATGGGCTGTACTATATCTACCTATCTGACTATATTATGTCTCTCTGTCGTGTTAAAAAAAAAAAAGCCTTGTAAGAGGGGTTAGGCCATGGAGGCTTATTTCATGTGCCTGAGTGACAGAGACAGAATTTAAAGCTTTGCTGAATTTGCAGCAAAAGTTTTGATTGAGTCTTACCCTGCCATGCCTGTCTCGGCAAAGTATCCGAAACATTTGGCTGCACGCGATTAAATGAACAGTATTTATTTTTAGCATCTGCTGCCCCTGACTCAAACTTTGCTACTAAGAAAATTCAGCTCTATGGAAAAGAATTTGAATTCCAGCTGGGCAGTTTTCAAAATAAGATGAAAAGTTAAGCAGGCAATTGGTGTGTATTTAGGGCTCAAAACACCTTGCCTCCTAAGAAGTCTTGAAGGAGTTAATCCCTTCTCAAGATAATCCACTAAAGAGCATCCTTCATTATGATGTTAAAAGCAAGGATCAGTGCTGGGGGAGTCTAACAATAGGACAGGGGTGCTTTTCAATCCCCATCACATTCTTCCCAGGTTAGAAACAGAAACTGCTGTTATTCCAGCTGAAAAACAGGATGGGTTTCTCTCTTGGTGTTAAATATTCAAATTTAAAAAGGGAGGGGAAGGAAAAGGAAAAAAAAAAAAGCAATAGCTAATCCACTGCATTAACTAAACTTCACCCTTATTGGATGTTTTTCTGCCAACCTTTCTAACTTTTATGACAAGGTGGTAAATGCAGAAGGGCTGTGTCAACATAACTCACAACTCTCTTAGGTGTCAAAAGAACTTTGATAAGAGGCTTGTAAATAATTTCCTGGTGGTAACATATGAGTGGAGAAAACGTGAAGCAAGTTGGTCAAACTTCACTGAAGGAAAGGACGCTATAGCATCCCTTTACTCTGGACAGGATTCAGACTTCTAATAAAACAAGAGGGTAAAAAGCACAAGTATGAAGACGCTTCATGCTACTTATGTGGCTAATATTTTTAAAACGTGGCTTTTACTTTTTTTTTTTTTTTTTAAATACAGACTATCCTGTTTTTAATTAATGAAAAGATAAGACGAATGTAAAAATACAGGGGTTTTTTGTGACCTTACAAACATTTGGGAATGGCTTACACATGTGCACACCCATGTAATCAATCACTCTATATTATAAAATTTATTAAATTTTGCTAATTTACCAAAGTAGAAAAAAAAAGAAAGAGGGAAACAATTCATAAAGTAAGAGACTTTATCTGTATTTTTAAGACAGTAAAGGAAAGAGATTCAACCTTTAAAGAGCCTAGTCAGAAATGAAAAGAAAAAAGCTATTACTTTGATAGCTGGCCATAGAGTTGATTTAGGATATGATCCAAGTCCTGTGGATCTCCAATAACCACAATTGGTGTTTGGATCATGTCCTTGGAGTACAATAACAAGTTTTTGTAGCATGCATAATTGATGGGTTTTAAGGAATCTCATGTAAAACATGCTTCATTGTGCAATGGAAATGTCACCTTAAGGAATTCTAGCCCCATGTCAGGGCCAAGAGAGACAACAATGATATTTCAGCCATGATAATTAAATGCTGTAAGCACCGTTATTTTCCTATTTGTTGTAATTCCAGCTAAGAAGGGCTCTGATTGAGACCTGGCAAGAAGTGGTTGAAAAATTGCTCTTCCAAAGGGGGAAGCTAAAAAGCACATGACTCAGCTGTAGATAGTAATTTTGCTTCTTTTGTCCCATATAATCAGCAAACGGATGGTAACTCCGATTCACTGCTGATTTCTGCGGCAACAGCAGCTGAAGACTTCCAGACACAAGGCCTCAGCTTCTCCTTAAGTGTAAGAGAGCTCTTTGCAGGAGTAAGATCACATCTGGACAGGAGAAGAGCAAATCCTGCCTCTAGGTTGAGGTCTGTGCTCATTGCAGAGAGGTTGGACTGGATGACTTTGGAAGATCCCTTCCATTCCAGGACTGTAGGATTTCCATCTCTCCACAAAACTGGAGCACAGGGCAGCTCTCTTCTTCTCATCAGCTACATGAAAGGAATTGAGTTAGCCCTATGCTTAGCTAATGTGGAGGAAATTATATTTAAGGGGAAATGTATTTGGGACTTTTTATGGGGATTTCTTCTTGAGTCTGTGCCCTTGATCGAAATCTACCTGCCAGTGTGGGAAGCTGTACTGTGTGAAGAGGTAGAGTGTATTAATGCTGCAGATGTCTGTTAACTCTAGATGTTGCCAAGCCTTCTGGACATGTAATAGCAAAGTCTTGCCTATTTATGGTGCAGTCAAACAAAGTTCTTGTGTTTTCTACACTCGTGATTTTGCTTGGAAAATGAGTCTGAAAGGGCATTTCATCCCTACTTACAAGCTCTCCAGAGAGGGAGCTCACAGCTTCCCTACTCCCTCCCTGCTGATCCCAGGAAGAAGGGAAATGCTGCTATATCCCCTCTTGCTCAATTTTGAGCTCTCTGCATAGGTAGGTGTTGACAAAGGAGATCAAGGCCAATGTTCTGCTGTCCACAGCCACACCTTTGCATTTATTAGGGAATGGTTCCTTACAATCACTTGAAGAGCCCTTACCCAAATCAATGGCCAGGAGTGGCATTACTTACAAATCTTCAGAGGAGGGGATGGGCCTTACCTTTTATAAGCATCTTTTTTTAATTTTAACTGTCCCAAGTAAATAATGATTATTGGAAAAGCTCTCAGAAATCCTGGGATTATAATTTATTTACTCTGGCTTTCTGACCAAAGCAGTGATTTTGACATATTGAATATTTATAAAGATTTTTAAAGACCAAAGGCTTTGACCAAGATGAGTTCTTTGGTTGAAACCAGGCACTAAATAAACAGAGGGAAGGACACAACCTGAACCCTTACAGGAGCTTGCTTTTGAGGTGGAGTCCATTTCAGGACAATAGGAATGGCTGATCCAATTCCTGCCCGTCAACTGCTTTCAGTTTCTGGAATTAATTTATCAAGCTACATTTAAGGATTAAAAGATGGCGCCTGACATTTTAGAACAAACCAGAAAACCCCAAAAACCCAAACAAAAAAACCTGTCACGATTCAGCAGAATTTGCAAAAGAAAAGAGGCTGTATGGGATAAAGGAAGCCAGCCCAAAGTCCTCTTAGGTTGATGATCTCTTCAGGTCACGGTTCAAGTTATCTTGATTTTCAATTGTACCCACCCAAGTCTGTACTCCTTCTCCCTAGCTATTTTTTTTTTTAAGACTTTAAGTCGTTGCCTAAATGCTCTTCTCCTTAATGAGAATGAAACCGACTGGCTTTTATTAATGAATCCCATCTTTTGTGCATAGGTTTTAGTTTCTCTTTAACATCTTGAAAAGTCATTAATTTATTGCTAATTTAAAAGAAAAAGAGAGAGCGATCCTGTTGGTTCGAATGAATACTTTTCCTTTGGTTGAACCAATAATTCAAGCTCCTGATTATACCAATTAAAGACCAATTTGAGGAAAGGCCTCCAGCACTGAGCTGCAGCTGCCATTTAGCCACAAATTATGGGCCTTATATGTGGGTGGACATGAAACTCTTTCAGAGAGAAATAGATTGAGAAATAGGGAAACTATTGTAGGGATTTTAGCAGAAGGGGGACATTAATTGGATACATTGCTTGAAGTCAATCAGAGATTCAGCTACTCTGTGGGCCTTTTGACTTCAAGACCTTTCTCTTTTTGTTCATGTACCTTCAGCTAGATTAATCACAGTGACTAAACAAGCTGAGATATTTTTCAGGGTCTTTTTTTTTTTTTGGTGTGGCTCTGATGAAGGGGCAGCCTATCCTGCAGTGCAACAAATTCTGAAGATGGTGAACTAAGTCTGATGGGTTCAATCTCACAATTAATTCATTAGATATTTCAAGAATACCTAAAAGTGATCTTAGAATGCGAGTTTTATTTGTTAATTTGATATCAGAGGCCATATTTAAGTTATTAAATGTATTGATTAACAATGCAATGAAATTATATGCTTTTGGTATATTTTTTCCTAACAAGGAAAGAAAATACAGTAATGGAGAAGTTTCTCAAACTTTGGACCTGTAGTAATCTAAAAGTGGAAACATAAGAGCATCAACCATCAGAATATAGTAAGTAATTCATAAAATATATAGTGTCAATGCTCATAATGGAAATGTTTTTGAAGTGCTGGGCAATAATTGCCATTAGACTGTATGACTGTATGTTACCTGAGTTTTATTTTTCTGGATTCCATTTTCCAGCTCAGAGAGAAAACTGGTGGCATTAGTGGGATTAGGGATTAGACCTTCTCTCTATCCAGTCTGTAGTCCTGTGGTAGATTTTTAAATTCTTTTGAAATGTTGGAAGTAGAGAGTGAATAAATGCATGAAACAGAGGATTTGATAAAGAAATGTAACAACCATCCATATCTCTTTGTTTGCATACATATGTGTGTAAAGGTGTTTACTTCTGAAGCTGCAGTGTTCTAAAAGAAACCTCCCTGCTTGTGATTTCTGGTAATTAACTTTAAGGTTTCACTGCTGGAAAACCCAGTAAAGTTTCTTGTCGTTCAGCTTGTGCATAAATGCTGCCAGTGTGAACTCCATGATATGACTTCCTTGATATTTAGGAGCAGGATTTTCCATAATATTAGCAACCTTGATTTAGGCTGTTTATTTTTTGATTGATTGTAATCCCATTGTTATAGCTCACCTCGATTAAGCCAATTAAAACTTTCAAAGTAGTCACCTGATCAAGAAAATAAAATCCTCTGTTATTTCCTGAGAACTGCAACAAACTCCTCCCAACTGTTCTGTTGCTGAACTGAGATTTGCAAGCTAAACCAATCAATGGCATGATACAGTGACTGCAAACAGACACTGGAAAAGAGCACTTTCTTCTCAACTTCTTCAGTCACTTTTCTCATAATTACATTTTTGGACATTTGTTTTGAATAGAATTAAGAACCAAGCTGTGTTTCATATTGTATGTTAATGAGAGCTCAAACAATTTTCAGTGCTTTTTCTGGCTTAAAATTCAGTTAAAAAAAATACTTCTGTTCTAAATTTCCATTTTTCATTCAAACTTGCTAATTTTGTTCTGGTTAGGAAGTCGGATTAATAAAAGCTACTTTTGATCCACCCAGAGGAGGAAGTTGTGGAAATGCTATAGGAGAGTTTTGTACTCTTAGAGGAAGAATTTGCTTTGTAAAAATATGCTTCTTAATCTTTAGAGACCTGTAGAGCACAGATGTTACTCTGGTGATTTCACAGTTATTCTGGTGATTATTCACTATGAAAGTAATCATGAGTTGTCACCTCTACAATAATCAAATTCCATTTTTTTCATCCACCTAATCTCTATTCTTAGGCCCAGGTTCATATTGTGTTAGAGAGTTGCCTTTTACCTCCAACTTTTACATGAATATTCTCTCATAATTTTGGCTGATGAAACACCAGATATTAAAGAATTTACGTGTTTGATTTTTAAATTTTTTTTTGCCTTCTTGATTTCCCAGAGTCCCCAGATGAGACAGAACTGGTGAAAGTGAAAAGATCTTGAGTTCAACAGGTGAATCAGGGGGCTGAGATTGTCTGCTCTCCAAAGCACCCAGCTCTCAGCTTTAGCCCTGAGATCAGCATCTCCTCCCCAGCAGGGAGGGGTGGTTTGGTGGAGCCAAATGTGCCTGACCCTCCTGCAGGTATGGGCAGCAAAGCAGGTTAACACATCTTGTTCCAGGTAGGCAATTTCCTGCTGCAAAATCCAAAGTAACCCTGCAAAGGGAATACCTCAAAAATGAGGATTTTTTCCCCAAGAAAGTGTAGTATGCCCATGGTTCAGAGACGACGTTTCAAGCATCTTATTCTCTACTAATTAATCTCTAAGCCTTAACATTTATCTCTCCAGTACACAGCATACATATCACTGTGAGTTTCAGTTCTGAAGTCTGATAAAACTAATAAACCAAAACTGCCAGAGGTGGCACATTAAACTGGTAAAATGGTTTTCATCTTAATTGGATATGAGCAGTGTTATCTCTAATAACCCCAGGATACTTCTAATTGGAGTTTTCTTTTTCCTTTCTTCCCCCCACCCTTTCTCTTTCCTTCTTTCTGTTCCTTTCTTTTCTAACACTTGCGTCATTGACCAGTGTTAATATTTGAGTGCCCCCTCTTCCAAACCCCCTAGCTGATGTTTTCTGAAGCAGGAGCCAGCCTGATTTCAGCAATTGTATTTGTATTCCATTAACAAAGGTGATTTCATGTGTGCTATCGTTGGAGATTTTAATAAGATAGAGTTATTGATGTTAGCTAATAATGTTTTGAAAGTTGGTTGTCTTCGCTGCCCTGAGATTCACCTCAGGCCAGCAACTTCTCCATTTTCAGATGTTATTGCAAGACAATGCCTGTCATTGTTTAGACTGAGATTGTCATTTTAGTGTGAATCTGTGCTCGGATTTTTTAGGGTGGTAAAATCATTCTTATTGCTTCCTGCTCATTTTTTAGACTCCTGTGAGAAGAATGAATATTAATTGGCAACACTAAAATACCACGTAAAATTAAAAGGTATCAACGTCTTCTGCAGCAAGTTTTATTTTTTAAATTATTATTTGTTTTATTTCACTAGGGTTACCAAAAAATCCTGATGTGGATGAGGAAATATTCACAGCAGCAAAGCTCACATTTTATAGCAGAGGGCAGATACATGCATAGGCTGCAGGGGAAACTGCACAGGACTGCTTGGATAAAACAAATTTGAGAAACTTTCATTCACTAATTTTTCATTATTCTCTTTCTCTTTTTGCTCTTTTACACATGTAGCCCTAAATTATCTATTTGACTACCTCAATTTTATATTAAGTTTTTGTCACAGAAAATCAGCTTCAATTTCTCTTTAAGCTACACTTGCCTGGCAATACAGGGATGCTATTGGCTCCAAACTAAATAAGATGCCAAAGAATTAAAAGGACTGAAAGGACAGAAGGTCTAAGAGAAAGAATTGTAGCAATAGCATAAACTACCTCATTTTTTCAACAGGGATTAAAAGTTTGAAGCCTGCATATGTTTTAAATGTGAAAAATATTACTCCTGAGACATACTCAGGAAGGTATAATTCATTTTCCTGCAGAACACACATGCATATATACAAGCAGAACACGTGAAGTCAGTACTGTTCCCTCCATCACGTCTGTTTCTGAGGAAATGTTATCAAATTCACAATAGTTATTGCTTTTTCTATATAGCTACAAGTATCTCTGCAAAGCTCATTAAAATAATACAGAAATGCTACAAGAACACTTCAGAGTGCAAAAACATGTATTAAAAAACAATCGCAATAAATAAAATTAGCAGAAAGACACCTTCAGCAATTTATATTTACATTTCAGGCAATTAAGTCAGCAATACCTGGTGTGTGGATTAGAAGGGGTCAAAGGCCTTTCACAAAAAGAACCTTTTATAGTATCAAAGGCCCTGTGACATCGTGTTTGCCTTTTATGCTGAATTAGATAATTGCAAATAATTGTAACTCTGAAAGACATTAATTTTATGGGAGATTTTTTTTCCCCTTCACAGGTCAGTGTGCAACCCTTTGACCCAACATTGTAGGGCTAACACCTTTGTTAGAAAGACAAAGAATATTACTTTCTCAACCAAGAACCTGCAGGATTACTTTTGTCAATAGTCAGACAGAGCAGAACAGAAAAAATCATGATACACCAATCTTTGGAATAAAATATTTCAGATGTTTTGTTGTGAGGAAAAAAACCAAACAGGGTGGGGTTTGTTTATTTATTTGCTCTATCATCTATCTATCTATCTATCTATCTATCTATCTATCTATCTATCTATCTATCTATCTATCTATCTAATCTATTTTCATGCTTAGCTTTCTATGGGATTTACCAAATCAAACAGGAACAAAAAACAGATTTAGAAATACATTAGACAAGACAGCCTCTTTCTCATTTCTGTGCTTGAGTCTTTCTTCCTCATCTTTACATCCTCATATTGCATCTCATGCTTGTGGCAGCAGGCTAATCTAAGGGGTTTTGGGAGAGCAAATAGTCTTGGTGCAAATCTTCAGTGTTAAGTGGAAAATTCAAGAATAAATAATAATAAATTCAATAATAAGAATAATAAGTAATAATAAACATATAATAAGTATATAATAGATAATAAATATAATAATAAATTATATATATATAAAATAAATTTTGGGAACAGACCTCTGCGTTTACCAGCCCAAACACTGGAGACAGCAGGGTCTGACGCACTCAGGCATGGTCTGACACTCTCACCCTACTCTGCTCAGCTGAACCAGGAGCCTTCATGGCACAGGACATTTGGAGGGGTAATAGTTAATTTAAGGAGCTTTTATATGATTCTTATGACATTTTTCACTTCTGGAAAAAATAGGACCAACATGAATTTAATCTTCTGCCATGCAGTAAAAAGTGAAAGAAAATATCTGGGCATTTAACCATCAGCCTTGTTGAGCCTGGAGCTGTGGGCTCCATGGAAGCCAAACCTTTCCCCTGTGCACTGTTAAGCATTACCCTAAAAAAATGACTTGAAAAAATGCATTTAAAATTTGGTGTTTGCTGAGGACAAGGAGAAAGAAGGAAGTGACACAAATAAGGGAACAAAACTGTCGGCAGAATCAGTTGATGGTAACCTCCCAAATTGTTGCTGTGCTTCAGTGCTGCCACAAGTTACAGCCTGCCAAGGGTGTAGGAGACCAAACCAAGATATATTTCTTAGATGGCTCAACTGTCTCAGGCTTGGAGGTTCATTAGGAGGTGAAATCATCCCAGGAATACCAAAACACCAGGAGGCAATAAAGATGATATAGGTAATGCATTCTGATTTCTTCTAGCATTAACTCATTTAAAAAGCAGTATTAGGTAGAAAAAGAGACTTTTATAAGGTTGTAAAACAGCAAATAAAAATACAGAAAGGCGCATCAATACTGGGTATTTTTTGCCTACAAATAAAGCCAAGGGGACAGTGGTTTTCTTTGTTTGCTATGTGACTTTGGGGTAAGCAGAAATAGACATTTAGGTAGGAGTGTACTGGTCAGTGAGTGTGGACTGAACATGAGAAAGAACTGCATTAAATACTGCCCAGGTCAATGATTAATACATTCCCATAAACTTGGTAACCTCACAGCCTCCCCCTCCTCAGCATTTTTCTCTTTAATTGAAATTTATGTGCTAGTTTTAAGCAGCTATATAAACAGCCAGAATTATTATACATTTGACAGCAGATAACTAAAAGATTGCATTAGCAGAACAAAAATGTAGTGCCTTTCTTAAAACAGAAGCTGCTTCCAGCAAAATGGCCTTGGAAGCTTTAATAAACCCTGTGGCTGTGTCCTGCACATCCCCAGGCAGGTGCTGCAGTTTGGTGCTCTGGATCTGACTCAGAGGCTGGACCAGCCTGGAGGGAGAGGCTTGGAGCCACATGACTCCAGAGACCCTTTCCAAATGGAGTTATTCTGAGATTTTCTGTTGCTAATGAAACAAAACTGTCCTTTTGCAGCTGAGAGGTTGGGACTGGCCGGGCCAGGGCTTCTGGCAGGAGAGGGAAATGCCACAGACACCTGCTCAGGAGGTAAAGATATGATTCCTCTGCTTGTACTCACTGTCTTTCATTACAGCCCCAAACTATCTTTACATGCCCATTATTCCTGTCTGGAGCAGTGCCACAGCATGAGGGGAGGCTGCTCAGACTGCCTGGAATAGGAAACTCAAAATACAAATTTTTTTTCTCTATCCACCTGCTGTGGTGTCTCATGACTCTCAAAGGTTCTGCTATTTCAGGATCTTCCACTTCCATTGCACCTCCTGGGTGGTTTTGGTGATCCTGGCATTCTCACTGGCCTCTTTATTCTGGGTGTTCGAAATACCCTAAGTGGATCCATGTCTTGTTTAATTATTTCTTTAAAACTTCAGGTAAATGGGAAAAAAAAAACCTTATTTTTTTCCAAATGCCACCATCACCAAGGAGGCCCATGAAAGCAGATCACAGGAGGATTTAAATTTCCATCAACTTAAAGAGCAGGTAGGCACCTAGGTAAGAATTAGGCTCCTAAATGCCTTTATGGAGCTGCCACTTTCTGTTTAGGCAATGTCACTAAAGCAGTCTCCCCTGGGCCTTATAGTCACAAACATGAAATGCACTGATTGGTTTTCCCCTTCCTCACTTCCTCACAAAAGAGTTTTGCATAGTTTTTTTCTTTGGCATTAATGTAATTTCTTTGGCCTTTGTCATCAGGAAGGTTTTATTGCACCAGCTGTAGTCAGACTGCTGAAAAAGGATCTGTTTTATTTAGAGGATATTTGTATTGCAATGTAAACACAGAAATGTTCAGAACAGCATTGCTGCTGCTGCTGTTCCTGCACCAACTGCAAAGCTGAAAGCATCTATTTTCCCTGTTGAAAGTCAGCACTGGTCTATTTACCATGATAACCTGCTTCTAATAATGTTCAGCTTTTCACTGGAACTTGTCAAGCTCTAAAATATTGTGATAATTTTCCAATGTTGTACCATCGGGTGCAGTAGAATTTCTCCTGGGCTGCAATTAGCCAACAGCTTATGTTAATTTTAATTAATTAACTTAGGTGGATAGTAATGCCATGTAATAAAACATTTTGCTCAGTGTGAAACTTGTCCATCACATTTGTTTGTGACCTAAGTTAGTAATTATGTGTGCTTAAGTCAGTGGTAAATGGAAATAAAATGATGCGTCAGAGGCAAAATGAGGTAATTTGTGTCAACTGAGTTGGTTGATAGTGTTATAAAGGTAAAAGACACAGGAGTGCTGGTTAGAAACTGGTCATTATTTTGTAATCCAAGGAATCTCTCATGATGCACATTCAGTGCTAATCAAGACACCATTTTCTCGTGTGAAAAGTCTGTCTTGCCGCACAATAAATCTAACTAACACCCCAACTAATGTACAAGGTTCAGTGGGAAGGTTGACAGTTGAATTGAGATGAAATTGCTGTCGTCTAGTTCCTCCTCAGCCTTTGGAATCTCACCGATCAGCAAAAGTGAACATCAAACTTGTGACTAACTCCTGAATGATGAAATAATTCCAACAAATATTGTTTAGAGAGTGAATTTTTTTTAACCAGTGCATTATGGAAACTAAGAACATACTAGTAAAATATTTATGAAATGTGCTGGTTCTTCCATTCCAGGTGTGTTTTGGAATTCAGGTTTTGCTTCCACTGCTATAGAATCTCACCCTGCTAATAAATTTGAAAATTGCTTTTTCCTCCAGAACCTGAATTTTTATTTAAGTGCTAATGTCCTGTCTGCTTTGTTTCAATTGGCCACTCATGTTTTTCAGTGTTGCCTTTGGTTTCGGAGTGAAAGAAATTTGCTGTCTATATTTTTGCAGTTTAGACCAAAGCTAATTAATTAGTTAAGCGTCCAACTATTCTGACTTGCCTTTGATGTCTAAGTTTCCAAGACATAAAAACCCCAACAACCTCAGAAAATGAAAACAAGAACACAGGATTAAAAATCCACCCTGTGGATTATCTGTGGGATTTTTTCCCCCCTAAAAGGCTCAGCTTTATTTTTCTCTTGCTGGAAAAAAAGTGCTCATTAAGGAGACTGATGATGTTACTGACAGTCCCTCTCTGGGCAGCGTGACAAGCCCAGCAGTGGAAGAGTGTAGGTAAATGAGTTTCTTCCACTGGAGCTTCTTGCAAAGTAAAATAATTCATTTTCTTATTCAAACTTGTATCTGACTCTCAAACTCCCCCCATCTGTTCTTGCTGAACAGACTTCAAGAGATAAAAACACTTGATCAAAGACCAGTTCATTTCAATACAGTGAGTATTAATTCACTTCATGCCAGAAAAAAAGTAGAAATCACATAGATTGCCATGGAAATTGTATGCTTGGCCCTGACAAGAGCATGGGATGCAAATAATAGAAAATAATGTAACTATCATCACCTTTATATGTTAGAATCACTGAAGGATGGATTTTTTTGGTCTTTGACAAGGGAAATTTCTGTTTCTGTTGCAACCAATGCAAAAAATTTACCTTGACCTGAAACTCTGTGGCCCTCTGAGCATTTGCATTATTTAGTATTTTCTGAGTAGAATTGAATTCCAAAAGAAAAATGCTGCTTGGAAAAGATATACTGAAACATTTAATCCAGAAAATCAGATTTATTATTTTTGCAATTTTTCAATGTTAAGTAGATTGATTATTTTCAAGAGTTTATTAAATTAAACCCTATTAAATCTCTCTTCTTATAATAAAGTTGTATTTCTTGAGTTTTCTTCCTATAAGGCCTTGACTATACAAGGGTTGTATTGCAAGGATTTACCTCGCAATAATTGCAAGGTAAATAATTTCAGCAAATTGATATGTGATTTCAGACCAAAGAAATAAAAAAAAATCATCCTCGTCTTCCAACAACCAAATGGAAAACCAGCAATTTGGGGCTCAGTTAACTTTCCCCTCCCCCAGAGTATCCTGCTTGTAAAAAATCCCCATTTCCTATTGGAAAATCACTGAAATGGAAAACTATGGCCGGACTCTGCTCCGCAGGTTGGGAAATGGGAACCTGCAGCGTGGGATCTCCTGAGCAGCTCTTACCACAAGAGCTATGACTAATGATGACGCTAATATTAACTTCCAATTGTTAATGAACCTTTCATGCTGAAGGATCCCCTCCAAACGCTTTAGAGGCTGAGGAGATCTCTCCCAATGCCAGTGAGGTTCTTTGGCCGCTCTTTGTGGCTGGGGAGTTGCTCAGGAGTGGGATAACCTCTGCAGCAGCAGGATGCGCAATGCGCGCAGCAATTCCCAAGCTGCTCCACTCCTCACACCGCTGATCCCACCTGGAAAAGCTCTGGAGCATCTCTAGGTGACCACAAGCCAGAGCTGGGGCTGGCACCTTAGCAGAACCGCGGCACAGCTCGGGCTCTCGTGCTGCCTCACCCCCAGTGCTGTTTCTTGTGGCAGCTCCGGGTTTTACTTGGATGCTCTCCCGCTGGAAATGGGGCTGGTGTGACCCCGCTGGCCTGGTAAAGGTGAAATTGGCTACGACCTGGCTCGGGGACGGCCCCCAGGCTGCTGTTTGTAGAGGATTAAGCTTAAGTCAGGCATGTGTGCAAATGACACTTCTTAAAGTCAAGACTTCTATTTCTGGAGATCAATGGTGATTTTCTGCTCTGTTAAAAATTTGGGATTCTATCTCTCAAGCTGAAATATCTGTGCCTTTCCATATACAAAATATTTCATACACTGCTCCCCCTCCAAATTACAGGTTTGAGGAAAAACATGTCAAACAAACTGATGGTTTTACCTTTACAAAGATTAAATTTGTAATTGTCTGGATCAATAAAAGATCAATTGTCTGGATCAATCAACCTGTAGATAATATTTCTAAGCAGGGTACATTCCCTTTAGTTGATACTCGCAGAAATTAACTTGTGTTTACTCCAAGTGTTCTTGCTGCATGAAATGTGCATCCACTACTGCAGCAGTGATGTTTTTAGTGATGGCAGGAAATGCTGCCTATTCAGTACTTTTATTTGGAGTTTGAAGTCCATTAAAGTGACTTCATAAATTCAAAAATAAATCCATTTATTTCTATGAATGCTTATAGTTAATGAGCATGTGGCATTTGATTTAGAATTAAAGAGGCATTATCACATTGTTTTAAAGGCCTTAAATTTAGGCTTCGTTAACAAAAAAGATGAGGAAGAAGCATCTGCATTTTAAGCGGATCTCTGGAGTGTTGGAAACTTTGAGGCAGTAACATAATGTCAGGTGCATTCAGCAGCTGAAAAGCTGCTTTCTAGGCGTGAGTAGGACCAAACTTTGCTGATACAAAGGCCGTGGGGCTGAGCTGACCTAGAGGGATGGGCTGTGCTATCTTTGCTGAGCATTGATTTGGGAGAGTGCCTCAGCGTCTGTTTAATTTTCACCAGAGGACGGTATCTAGTAGACTATTTACACGTCTAAAGTTTATCACCTGGCAGATCTTGGGCTTTACAGGTTCCCCTTGGGAATTTGACCTGAGCAAGGACTTCAGCAGCAGGCTCCAGGATTTCAGTGTAGCCCTGGCTGGTGAGAAGCCCGCAGCCAAACAGGGGAGCTGTTAATGGTAAACATATTAATTCCAGAGGAAGCGGTAAGCAAAGCTCCAGCAGCAGCCGGTGCCCTGCAAAGCAACTTATTTCAGAGAAGAAGATGGCAGAGGATCACAGGAGAGGCGCTGCCGTGGTGGGATGCTCACAGATCCTTTCTCTCTGCCTGTTTGAAAAGCTGTGGGAGAGGGAGGCTGCCCCACAGGACCTCTGCGTGACCCCAGTCCCAACCAGCCGCTGGCGACTCTGTGTGTGCTTGCCCATGTCATGGCAGTGCACGGATGGCTTGACAGAGAGTTTACTGCTTTCTGGCTTATTTTAAGTACTCTTGGAATCTTCCGCATCCTCTAGCAAACTGGGGCAGGCTGACCTCTAAGCCACATAATCTGAGCATAAGTTAAAAAAGAAGCCCAGAATTTTCCCATTCCCGACTAGCACCGCTGCCCGACGATCTCTGATCCAGCTTTAATGTTTAATTGGATGACCGGGTTTTAAACAGAGCATTCTTTAACCCGGCTGACTCTGCCGGCCCCCATCCCCCTGCCCAACAGCAGCCTCACTCCAGTTATCAAAGTGTCATTAGTAGAGACAGCTGCCTGTAAACAACAGGAATGTCAACACAACTGTCTCGGTCAACAGGAATTTAACTTTAATCTGTTCATTACTTAAAGATACATCATCCTCTTTCTGCGCTGTTATCTACATCACTCGCAGACAAAGGCGGAGAACAAATTGACAGCGGGGAGGGAGGTTGGACCGTCCCTGCCTCAGCCAGGCTGGTTCTGTTCATCATTTCCAGTTCCCCTCCCCAGCAAGTTCCCCTCCTGTATATGTATATATATTTGCGGGATTGCGGGCGAGGGGGGTCAGGAGTTCCTTGTTTAGCTGGAAACAGATACTACATATTTATAAATGTAAACTTGGAGTGCTGCCAGGCTCCTGCATTTAAGCGATTAACAAATGTTTCCCTTCAAGTGGACACCTCTTGTTCTAAATATATTTGACAAGAATGTAAAGAGTCAACCGGAGGGGTAGAAAGGGCACGGCACAAAGCGCTGGGCTGCCAGCAGCAGCAGTGGTGGGGCTGCGGTGGCCAGCGGTGGCGGGGGCCAGCCGAGCTCCGGGCGGGCAGGCTGCCAGCACAGCCCGGCCTCCCCGCTGTTTAACGACAATGGATTTACTGCTTCTCTGCATATTGGTGTTATTTTGTGTAAACAAGGTTAACGCTCCTTTTAAATTAAATACACCACCTGGTGACTGCGCGGCTGACCTTGGCAGGCGGCTTTCACCTGCGCTCCAGAAAGGGTGGGCGCAGCCCCGGCTGGGCTGCCGGACCTGCCCAGCCGCTGGTGGCCTTTGGTGCCTTGTCCTGTGGAAGTGTGTCAGGCTGCTCCCACCTCCATTCGCACAGGACAGCCAGGAATAGGAGGCTGTTACCTGAACAGGAGGGTTTTTCTCTCTTAACCATGTGTGTAACATATTATTCTTGCCCACGATGGACCTGCCGCTTGCCTCCTGCTTTCCCCCAAACACTTCTCTCGCTCAGTTAAAATGATCTTCCTGGCTTTTCTGGTTTGTTTGTGGACGCAAGGAAAGTTTCTTACCCTGGCCCCCTCTTCTGCTTCAAGAAAAGATGGGCAAACTTGGGAATAACCTCACTCTCCAATCCAAGCATGATCTCCCTCTCCGATTTAATAGCTATCTCCTTCTTCCCTTTCTGAATGATACCGCGGAAAAGAAAACATTTTTACTTTTGCTTAAAGTATCTAAACTAAAGCATTGTCTGTCATATAGGTTCACCTAGGACGTTTCCAGGGTAACTGATTCTGACATTTTTGATAACTCTGGAGGTTAAGGCTGATGTCGTTGATCATGATGTGACAAAAATGAAGACAATCCTATGCTAGGTAAAGAAATCTGAATCTATGCATTGGGATTGTATACAGCTAAATGGTAAATAATTGACTGATTGAAATGCTAAGAATTAGGATTGTTCAGTGTGGAAAAGAGAAGGGCGATCTTGTTGAGGCCTTCCAGTGCCTAAAGGAGCTACAAGAAAGCTGGAGAGGGAGTTTTTACAAGGTCATGTAGTGATAGGACAAGGGGGAATTGCTTCAAACCGACTGGGGGATAGGGTTAGATTAAAAAGTAGGAAGAAATTCTTCCCTGTAAAGAGTGGTGAGGCCCTGGCACAGATTGCCCGGGGCAGCTGTGGCTGCCCCAGGATCCCTGGAAGTGTCCAAGGCCAGGCTGGATGGGGTTTGGAGCAGCCTGGGAGAGTGAAAGTAGTCCCTGACCATGGCAGGGACTTGGGATTGGATGATTTTTATTGTCCCTTCCAACACAAACCATTCTATGATTCTGTGCTTCTATGATTGAAAACCTCTTGAAGACCTCAATACTATATAAAACTTAGCAGTCCTTCATTCTTCCCATGAATCCCTGGAGGATGCCCATTCTTACATGATATATTTTTTAATTTGAACCTCAGTGATATTCTTTGATGGTAAAATTACTAAATTATTTCAATAAAGAGTATTTCTTTTTGTTCTTAGTATTACTGATTCTGCCCTTGTTCTTGTGCTATGAGAAAGTGGAGTTAAGGCTTTTCTCCTTTTTCCTTGGAAACTTTACAAAGAAATATTGATAATTTTAAACAAACATTTGAAATACACAGATAACAGCACTCAGTTGGATAACAAAATAGAGATGATGGGAAGCAATCGGAGAGACTTTATTTAGACTAATAGTGATAAGACATTTTTTAAAAGAAAGTCCAGACAGATAGGTACCAAATATGAAAAATAATAAGCTATAAATACATGTGCTAAATACAGCGTTTCCTAAGCATTTTTGGAAAAAATCCCTTTATCTAGTGGCTAAATACTAGAACATTTTCTGGTTTTACATGAAAAATGCACGTTTTGGGGTCAGTGCTTCAAGTTTCAGTGCATGGATGTTGTCTGGATCACAGGCAGTGTGCCTGTTACTAGGCAAAAGGCTATTCCAGGGCTGGGGAAAGTGATAGAGTTTTAAGTGAGGAACAAAAAGCTGAGTTTTTCAGAGAGCTGCCACATTTGTTGTACAGATAAGGCTCGTCTAATTAAACGATCATTGCAAAGTCCCCAGATTCCCCAGGCCCTTCTTTTGCTCTTAGCTGGAGTTTGGATTCGGTACTCCAAGAAATTCAGTCTCTTTGAACTCTTTCCTCTTTGTGTTTCAAGGATTGTTCTCATCTGAGCTATAAAGAGCCTCTGTTATCTGTAACAGAGTGCAGGAGCATCTATCCTGACTGGACCACACAGTGATAGAGCTGGGAGCACTGAGCCAAGCCTCATACCCATTTACTCCCTCCTGTCTGTTTTCTCTCATACAGAATTCCCTCTCCATAGCCTTGCAGAGCAGAATTGCTTTTAATGAGGTTTATGATAAGCTCCTGATGTCCTTTTCCTGCTCCCAGAAGCTGTTTGCTAAAGGGCTCACCTTTGGTTCCTTTAACCAAAAGCAGTTCTGCCATCACAAAGTGTCAGCGCTGCTGTAGGAACAGAAAAATGGGAAGATCACGGGAGACTCAGCCAGGTGCAGTGACCAATACTTAAACCTTCAGAAAAATGGTCTGCAGGGGTCAGCTCTGAAATAACTTGCCTGTATAAAAGTTGCTTCCTGTAGGTTCGTCCCTTTGCACTCAGTTTGCAGTAAGTGCACCTAAATGGATACACACATAAATGTAAGCATTATTTGTTTCTTAAGGTACAAAGCAGACATCACACATCCTATGAACTAAATATCATTAGCAGGACAAGTTCTGCTGAATATGGGGCATGATTTTCCTTAGAAAAACATCAGAGAAGTAAAGAAGTGAGAAAAAAGAGTTATTTAAATTAGTAAACAGTGCTGGCACACAAACAAATGGGATAAACTGATGGCGAATAAATCTAAATTGGAAATTAGAAGAAGATTTCTAGTCAGAGACTGACATTCTTGAAAAGCCTTCTAATAGGTGCAGTTAAGTCAAATAATGGAACTAGTTTTAACTTGGAGTTCAATGAATTTATAAATGGGATTACACAATGTAGATGCATAGCAGAGAGCTGGGTTAAGTGACCTTGGAAGTTCTCTCCAGTCTTACATTACATTATTCCTTCTAATTATGGCTTAGAACTAACCTTCAGCATGACCTTTTTTCAGTTTTCTCTTCTAACTTACCCAAACTTCAAATATTTTTGTTGAAATTTTGCATTTCTAGCATGGAAATTAGCACTTTCTCGCCTCCTAAATTTTTTTAGTGAAATTATCTGTGCTTGTTACAGGAAAAACTTTTTGTTTTACTCATGCATTGCAGACCAAATTAATGGAAAAGAGTATACCATCTCTGAAGGGTGGGAATAAAACTTGGCAGGTGGCTCTCTTTGTGCAATTTGCTGCCCTGTGGAAAATTTGCCCCACTTTTTATCCAGATTCTGAGATTCTGAGAAAAAAAAAAAAGCCAGTTGACTCATGGCCAGCAGAAACTTGCTGCAGGTTGGTAGCCAAGTTTCCAGGTAGTGCATGCACTGATTTTGTGCCAGTTTTTGTGTGCATAACCAGATTGCACCATGGCCAGGAGGAGCAGGATCCTTTTCGTGCCTGGGATAGGAGAGACTGAGCCTCACTTCTGCTGGAATTGAGCCCTCCTCTTTCCTGAGAGCTGTTATGGTGCCAGGACTGAGAGCAGAGAGAATTTTCTTGCTGTTTAATTCCTCCCAGCTGGAGCTCATGCTGTGTGGAGGACAATGAGGAATGGACACATGTAATTTTGACATTTCCTAGGTTTTGCCATGGAACCATCAGGAGTAAGCCAAGAAAGGACCTCAGGAGATTATCTAGTCCTCTTCTGTGCTAGGATGGGAACAAGAAATAGTCTGGACAAAGTTTACCTGTCCTTCTTTTTCTTGACAGCCTCTAGTGCCTCTCAGTACCTCAGTGGTCTAGTCTAAGTGCTCAACTATATTCAATATCCTTAAATGCTTCTTGATATCTACCCCAAATGTTATTAGCTTGGACATGTGAAATAGTTTATTCCTTTCACCTCTACTTCATTCTGTATTTTTGCTGCCATTCCTTTCCTTCTTTTATTGAGATTTGAGCAAATCTAAGTCCTCAATATTTCCACACTGGTGGAAAGGGGAATTTTTTTTATTTGGTGCAAACTTTTCTGGCATTGCACTACCAAAGGTAGACCCCAGTCCTACAGCTGGTAGCTGGTGCTGGGAAGCATCAGATGCTCTACAGACTGCACATCATTCTAATGGGACGTTTTCCTTCCTTCCCCTCCAATATCCCAACATTGTTCATTCAAGTTTAATCTGTCACTAATGGTATCATTTTCCACACAAATGCTCCTTGGCTTTCCTTCAGGATGCAGCAGTTTAAGTCAGCCCCTGTTGAACCGCTTGGTTTATTTAAGACCATTCCTTTAATTAACCAAAGTAACCAAGGTCACTTTGTATTTAATGTTACTTCCCAATCTGCCAATCCATCTGGTTTGGAATCCTCTACTAGTTGAAGATCACCTACACCATGAAACATTATTTGTTAAGTTCTGGGGATTTGACCAACTTCATGGCCACACTACAAAAACCTGAAGAATCTGTTGAGATTTGCAAACAATGGAATGAATACTGATGTCACTGATGTCTCTGCTGTTGGATATCTGTGAACTCTCTCACTCACGCAGACACACACACACAGTACTTGGCAGAAGGGTGGCAAAGCAACTCCTAAACAAGGAGTTCACGTTGGAATCAGGGCACTGCTGTTCCCATTCAGCTTTTCTTATCTCCTGTGCTTCTCTGCAATGGAGTAATGCCAGTTAGAGAGGCTTGGGAAAACAAGAAAACTTGAATAAAACGTAGTGGGTCTGTTGGGATTTCTCCACGTGTATTGCGTTCCACTTTCACTCCCTCTTCCTCTTCCCTTGCTTTTTCTTGCCTTGTATTACTTGCTGTGTGTGTGTATATCTGTATGTGTGTGTCCATGCCAGCTAGATGCCAGCAGAAACCAAATCTAAAAAAAAATTGAGTTGATCATTCTTTCACTGTCTGTGTTCCTCTCTGAAGTTTCTGATAGTTCTCTTGCCGTGGGGACTGGATTCTTGCCAGGTGGGTGCCAAAAGCCAGTGAAAATAAATAGATACATACTAGGGATTGTAGAGATTAAAATACCTACCATTCTGAATTACCCGGGGGTAATTTAGAAATACCATTTTGTTAAAGGCACCTGATCTGCTTTTATTATACAAAGGATTACTGATGATTGAACCAAAGGAGAGATAATTTTTTTTAATCCTTGATTAAGAGTTTACGTCTTTTTCACCTCTTTTTTGAGAAGACGGATGTGATGAAAAACAAAATATTTCCCATGACTCACCAAAGAGAGAAAAAAATTCAAAGGTAGCACAGTAAATACCTCTCTTTCTGCAAACTGGGTGATTATGTTTGGAAAAAGAAAGAGAAAAAGAATAAAAGGCTTCAACTTTTCCCCTGAATTTGGTCTGCACTGTACAAACTTATTAGCAGGTTGACCATATGTCTCAATGAGACCAATCTATCTTTGAATAAAGCACTTGTATCTCTTCCATATCCCTGGGCAAAAGCTATGTTCTGGAGCTAAGATTTTGTACTTAACTATAAGATAGTTGAGTGGATTTTTCTTTAATAAGATTAAATAGAGCATGCATTTATCTGCTCCAGGTGATGTGGCAAGTGCAGAGATGAAAAAAACCACTAAAGGGAAGAGGGTAGGTTGAAGGTAAGGAATCAGTAAGCAGATGCTGGAAGTAACTCTTTTAATGATGTTGCTGTATATTTATCTGTTTCAAACATGCTGATTATTTGTGAAAAAGTTCATTCTGCAAATGCCAGCTTCCAAGGGCAATAAAATACATAAAAAAGTGGTGCTTGGAAGCACAATGAAGGACTACAGTGCTACATCTATCGCTTCATTACAAGGCAAACTTTGTTTGTCTTGACAGCAATTACAGTAATCAGGTTTATGTAATTTGCCAGAGCTCCTGTCTTTCAGTAGCATTTAAAAAAAAATCAGTAGATGAATGAAATTGCACAGAATATTTTGCATGTGTAAACAGGTGTGTTGGACTAAAATGGAAATGCATATTGACAACACAGAAAAGTAGAGTTCTGGGAAAGAGGGTTATTCCCTGTCCATGAAGGAATTTGCTCCATTGCCAGGAGTTGCCACGGAACTACAAAATGAGGAATGCAGCATCATTCCACACTGGGCACAACATGGGATTTGTGACCGAGTGGATTTATAATTTCTTAATTTTATCAGTCATTTCTCAATTTTATCAGTCATTTCTCTTTATCCTATTAGCAGGGTCCTTTCAAATATTTCTCTCATAGGGAAATACCTCCAAGACAAACCAGCCTTGCGAAGAGTCATGGGAGCCCAGTCATCCTCCTTTGGGTTTCTGGTGAAGGCCATAGGTTCCCAAGGATTATATGGCAGCAGCAGAAGAGTAGGACAATGGGCAAGTCTGAGATCAGACGCTTCCTCTATTTTTTCCAAAGGGAATATTTCCAGGAAACAGCCCACGTTAGAGCTCTGTGAAAAGAGCCTATTACACTAAGGATACTACAGGAGGTGCAGAAGCAGATCAATATGTGTCTAAGTGTTTTAGCCTTACTTTTATTATGTTTGACAGTGACGACAAGATGGTGTGTGTGTCACATGCAGGATGACTAATGTGTGTACATGTGTGAGGCCCTGGCACAAAAAGGTTTTCCCATAAACTGTTAGGGAAGAGCGAGTTCCCTGTGAGCAGATCAGAGCAAGGATTGAATCTAAAAGCAAAATGAAGAATGAAACAAACCCCAAACTAATTTCAGGTCTTTTGAGAAGATGTAATGGCATCAGTGTCTGGAAACATCCACCACAAGTGGTTTCAATCCTGAACAATTTCCAGGGAATACTTGTCTTGAGTTGTGCTACAAAATGTGTCATCAGGATGTTGTCTGTGTTCCTGACCCAAAGGATGGCAAAATTTGAGAAAATAAGGACATAAACCAAGACTTTTTTTCAGTGTGAAGTGATGAATTTTTCTTGGGTGAGGATTCCCTCCAACACACCAGAAGAGAACCAACCAACACAGAGCCATTTTTCTGTAGATAGATCAGTTTCTGTAGTAGGCCAGCAGCCAGATGAGGGGTTTTAAGGAAGAGTTATGGTAGTTATAAAGAGGGAAAAAATTTGCAAACACTGATAATAATACTCCTACACAGGAGGGTTTGAGCCAGTCACACTACTCCCCCCCTTTCCCAGTGAGATTCAGAGTTACATAGGAACAGGAGACTGTTTTGGCTGGGATTAGATAGCACAGATGGTACCAAAATGTGTAACACCTACCACAAGTTCTTTAGTTTCGTATCATCTGCACAACAGTTCTTCTCGGCCTTTTAACAGTTCTTTGAATGGAGGAAGAGGAGAAAAAGACATGGGACCATTGCTGGAAATGTGCAGCAAGCACTGTTAAATTTTATCCGTGGGGAATCCATATTGGAGCATGTAGATAGGCTCATATAAAATCTTGCATATATCTTCTGTGAGATGGTGTGAAACTTCACTTGGCTCTTCTCTTTCAAGGATCTCCAAAACTTGGCAAGTAAACCTCACAACACATTTTAGAATTACATCAGTAATCATTTTGCAGATACATACAACGAGGTACAGGAATTTTAACCAGTTTTCCCAGAACCACCAAAGGAGCTTGTAGCATGGGTGGCTCTTATCTCCAAGGAGCTTCACAGGAATCCCATAGACTTTGTTTTCTGCCCTGACATAAATAGCACCAGTCTTTAGGTTTTTTTCTCTGACTTTGTTAGTCTTCTACATGACATACTATAAAACTTTGCCTTTCCTGCCCTAATTTTTCAAATAAATGCTGTTTTAGCAATCCATCTACAGTCTGTGATCCCAGGAATATTTTGCTGTGAATTCTAATATCACGCTTTTTTCAATTTCTCTAGTTGCCACCTTTGTCTACAAAAGACATTTAATTTCTGTGCTTTTAAAGGGTTTTCAGAGGTCCAGAAGAAAGAGACTAGGGAATATATTTCTTAGGGAAAAATACAAAAATTTCCAAATATGTGCTGAGGTGCCATTGTGATGGACTTACTAGAAATAAGATTTCCAGGTTGCAATTTTCAAGGTTGCCTATTAGGTTTGATTGCAGCAGGTACTCAACACTCCAAGATAGCTTTGAAATATTCATTGTAATGTTTTTAACAATTAAGCTGAAAGCCATGGAGTGTTCCCTGGGAACTAACTAGGAGAGGCTGATGGCCTAAATCCTCTGTCTTTTGAATACCCAGACACACAATTTTGAGGCAGTTGAGATTTTTTCCCCCCTAAATAATGAGAGACCTTTAGCTACAGAGAGTAAAGGAAGACACTGAGTCTCCATGTTAAATAGAGAACTCTCTGCCTTAGCACTTTTAGGATGGCTAAAGCCCAGAAGGATTTTCCTCTAACTACATTTGCAGTGAGCTCCCTGTAGATACACACAATGCACAACATGGATGTCATTGCATTGGCTTCAGAATCCCTGTTGGAAGGACATTGGTTGCTGGCTCATTCTCATGCAGACTTCTGAAGAACTTACATTTAGGATAATGGCAAAACTTTAGCCGGCGTAATAGGCCTGAAAATGTATCTGTGCAAACGAAATACACAATTTTCAAAGTGTCAGGAACGAGAGGTGTAATTCAAAGTCATTATATATCACTTGCTGTAAATATTGTTTTCATAAAGCCAGACTAATCATATACTCAGATAACCCATCCTATTATTTTCACAGCTCCATGACTCCTGAATCACACCTACTTGAACCTGAGGGATTAGAGGTTTTGCTTTTTAAATAGCATAGGTGCTGGGCTGGCCGCAATTTTTCAGACCTCTCTGGCAAAGCAGAATTGATTTCTTTTTCTTGTTTTTCTGAAACAAAAAAATCATTCAGGGCCCGAAAATAGACATAAGCGCGCCTCCTCCTTTTGTAATTGTGTTTCTGAAAATCAGACACGTAAAATCTTTTGTAGCTGTGGGCTCGAAACTCTCTTTTGTGGAAACACTGGTGCACTGTAATTGGTTGAGTGCTGCTATCCAGCCTGAGAGGGTGACCTTTCACACTCTGCCCGAAAAGAACACTATAGAAAGAGAGGTGGCGTAATCTGGGTTAAAGGCTTCTTACTAACATGTTGAGAGCTTGTTTCACACACACACAAACAGTTGCACGAAAGCCCCGGCCCGATGATAACTTAGCACTTTAGCATGGTGCTCTTGAGACAGCCCTCTTCTGAGAGAATAAAGAAGGGCCCCTTAGTTGAAATGCAGGACTGAAGCTCTTCATAACCACCGGGCAACTGTTACGAGGGAAAAAGAAAGTTAAAAGAGATGAGAACAAAAGGGGCTATCCTTGTTACAAGGCTCTGGTTCTAGACCTGAAAACCCCCTTTCCACTAATCTTTTTTTCATTATTTTTCTCTGTATAGCCCCAGGTTTTGACAGGGGAATCTCTTGCCTTTCTGGGCAAGCATATTCAGTCCATCTAAGAAATTCTGTGGACCTGCCTTTTTCATGATCTCCCTGTAAGAGGAAGAAAGATGGTGAGCATCTCTGTTGATTTGCCCAAGAATAAAGAGAATGGGATATTTCTAAGGTTAGACAACTGCAGGCAAGCGTATCTTAAACAGCATAAAGATTCTGAACTCTGCGCTGTCATATTTAGCAGAGAGGGACAGGTGAAGATGTGCCTGCCTAGTCTGTGTGCAGCCAGTCTTGAGATTTTCCCATTTGACTTCAGAGGGGTTGAAATCACAGCCACTATTCCAGAGCACCAGCATGCAGGGTCTTGGAGGCCATGGGTGTGACATGATCCCTTAGCTTTCAAGCCCTCCCCAGGTTTAGCTCTGTGCTGTTGGGGCATGGAAAAGGCTACTTGCATCTCAGTAGCCCACTCACCTCTCCCAATTTTTAATGCTTATTTCAACATTGATTAATAGAGTACATCTGTCTCACGCAGCTTCTCACTTTACATTTCATTTTTTTCCATGTCATTTTTTCTCTAGGCTTTTTTTCCCATGTGCTTTCTTTCTTACAAATTCCCACATATTCAAGATTCTCTGCTATTCCAAGTTGTTACTTTCATATATAGTTAATGTTAATAAATTGTTACATACTGTCAGTCACTCTTGTTAGAATAAAAAAAAGGATATTTGGAAAATTCATTAGTGGAGATTCCGAACTATTATATCCCATATGGTATGCACAAAATAAAATTAGATTATAAAATTCTATATTTATCACAGTATCTTCCACAAAGATACTAACAGATAATGGAATTGTGGAGTTCCAAAGTCAGTGCTGAAAATCTGATTGACTCCAGACCTTACAGACTACGGCCACGATCCTTAACTTCACAATCTTGCATGTCAGGTAGTGCAAAGTGCCTGAAGTTTTACTTTCTTCAGTGTTTCTATTAGCAAAATGTGCTTTATTTCCCTGTTCTCTGCAGCAGTTAGGCTTTGTTAGGTGTGTTTACATTTCTGACTCATTTCCAGTCTTCTTAATTACACTTTTGCACCTTTTACATCAAAATCTTTCAGGGATAGCAGCTAAATTTACAAGCTTATCCTTCAGAAGGAAGGCCTGAAGTTGTTGAGGAGATTGCAAGCACCAGATGACTTCTTGGTCATCTGGCGATGACTTTTTGATCATCCACTATGGAGGACCAAAAAAGAACAATTAACCACCCTGGAGTCACAAAATCTGACTGTCAACAAAGCAAATTCAACACCTGAAGTTTAGTTTCTCGCGGGTTAAACCTTGACATCATTGCCCTCGGAGGCTGAAATTCAGGCTCCACTAATTCACAGGGAGGAACACATGCGATGAGCTTGCCACAGCCCACGGTGGGGATATTTTGTGGCAGCACAAAATCTCCACACAATGCAGCATGATTGGCAGCTGCTTCCTGAGAGAGGCCCGTGGCTGTGCAGGAAGGGTTGCAGCTGCTGGGATGGAGAGCCATTGGCAGCCTGTGACAGGGACATGCCCACAACATCCCTTTGAACCACACAGAGCCCTGGGAGCCTTCCACATCCCTGTCCTTGGAGATCACCCAGTTCTTTGCCTTGCACCTGAAATTCAGGAAATAAATTGCTTTACCCCTGGTAGATAAGGTAGTTTACATAGGCAGGATTGGGTATTCAAAATGGATTTATATAAAGGTTTGAACAAAATGATTGCTGGAAGGCTGGACAGAGAAGTGCTATCATTAAGGAAAAAAAAAATTAAAAAAGGAAGGGAAACCGCAAATTTTATTTCTAAACCTTTCCACCAGGAAAGGCTGCAAAATTTAGGGAAATGAGGCGCAGCTGACATGCCTGACAAATAACTCTCACGGAATGTATAAAGTGAGTTTATTTGTGCCATCTTTTACAGGAAGGGCTGTGCATGAGTTCTGCAGCGTTGCCGCTGGGGTTGCTGAAACACCCGGCTGGTGATCAACATTTTGGATGCTCATGAATAACCGGAATATGAGCACCTTAAGCACAAATCCAACAAAGGTTTTTTCAAGTTCATCATCACATAGGAGATTGCATCATTCATAGTGGCATTTATAGCCATCAGTACTATACAACCCATGGTAACAGATGACATTGCATGCTGAAAGAGGCCGTGAAAGGTCTTTCATACTGTTTCCTGCTCCTAATGACAGCTTTTACTGCCAGTTAGGACAGAATCCAAACACATGAAGTCATGATGGCTGTAGGTGTTGATTTGGATATTAAATGTATAACCTAGTTTATGCAGCACCAATTAGCAGAGACAAGTTTTCAGCGCACAGTGCAGAGAGGACTTTAGATGTGGGAACAGAGAGCATGAACCCAAGACAGGATATTACCCTGTTAACAAACAATTTGATGCGCAGAAGTATTTTATACTAAAAATGTGTTTGGATGCCCACATACATAAACATTTGGACATCATGCCCTTAGAGTCTATTCCAACATGGGTTTATTTGTGGGTTCATCTAGCAGATTTCTCAGCTGCATGGGAGTGACATTTATACCTCTTTGTATACATGCTTTTTGTTTGTGTGTGTATATTCTGCACGTGTATTTTCATGTTCAGACAAAACTTCCACGCCTACAGAAAGCTCATGAATATTTTATAGCTTTTGTTCATGAATCCATTAACGAGTTTTATAAATAGTGATAATTTGCAAAAATAATATGTCTGAAAGGCAATACCACTTTACCTATGAATGACCTCTTTTTCTTTCTCTTTTTATTTTTCCCTACTTTTGATATGTTTTCCCAAGCAGTCTGTGAACGTGTTTACTGGTCTATCCACTCTTTTTAAACCTGGGGCATTTAACAGCGTGAGAGTGAACACACACGTACCGCGCACAGTTCCATCCCTTCCAGCCTACAGCTAACAAGAGCCCTTTAATTGCGCTGAAACCTGATCCCTGCCTGGCAAATCTGCTGGTCAGTGCAAACCTCAGGCCAGGCTGCCCGTGGGTTTGCTGCTCCCCAGGCCCAGGCTGGCGTTGATAGCTCGTGGCTGGGCGGTCTGGCGTTCCTGTTTGGAATATAGTGTCCGTGTGTCCCCGCGTGCGCCCGTGTGTAATAACTAATAAGGGTAATCCCCTTCTGATGACAGAAGCTTCAAGTGGTTACAAGTAGCAGATCTGTTTTTTCAGATGCCTGAGGTAACTGTCTATAAGGTGCAAGGTAAAGAAATAATTAATTGAAATCGCTGGTTAAAATGGGGGGAATGATATACGAGCTTTTATTGCAAGGGCTTTGATTCAGCACAGGGAGGGTTTCTGGTGAAGTGTCAAGGCACAGAGTATTTTTCTGCAGTCAAAGGTTGAATTTAAGTAATCACCCAGTGCAATTTTACCCGTATCAGATGTTCACAACTACAACGCAGGCAGGGGGAGGAAAAGAAGTGAAAGATGGAAACAGAGAGAAAAAACATCCCCTAAATTCTCAACATGCAGTCTTGCTGAGTAACCACATTCATAACTGAGTGGGAGTGATTTGTTCTGACAACACAAGACGACTAATTTTGCTGAATTAACAGCATGACTAGTAGTGGGTGGAGGGGAAGAGGGGAAAAAAAGAGATCTGTTATGGGCATTCCCTATTAATTGCCTATTAATTGCAAGCAAAGTTACAGGATCTAGAGCATCACAAAAAGTTTGGTGTGTTGTTCAAGCAACTAAATATCTGGAGTAACACAAGTAAAATATCAAGGTGTATATTTATATTTTTAAATTAAAGCATGTTTACACTTAGTGGTGAAAGGGAAAAAGTTAGAAGAACAGCTTGGATTCTTTCTTCCTTCTAAAGCAGAGGGCATTTCACTAAGAGTCCTTAAATTAATGTAAACTTTTTTTTACTCCTCATATTTGGAAAGACATGAATCTAAGATTAATCTCTATTGAAAAGATTAATATTTTCAATCCAAACTTTGAAATCCACTTGGACAGCCCAGGGCTTCCAGCTGTTGTTTATGCTATTAGTTAGAAAATCCAAGTGCCATGCTTTAAAAACAAAATTAACAAAAAAGGCTCTATTGAGTTAATTTTGTAGAATTATGTTAATAAGCACAATTTGCACTGTGCAGGTTTACTTTGTGGTTTGTGGTGAGTTTGTAGAGGTTTTGTGAGCAAACCCAAGTGTGGTGACAGCGAAACCTTTCCAAAGCACGGACTTTCATGATCTAAGCACAGAATTTCCTTTTGTGGTCATGTGTGACGTGGTTTTTGGATAATAAATGTCTGTAATAAGGTTTCCTTAGGTTGGCTCACAGGGCCTGAGCCTCTGTTTTTAATGGCTGTCTTTGGAGGAGTTTTGGTTACATATATTTTCTTAGAATTTGAGCACTTTTTAGAGACAGCATTTAAGGACCTCAAGGCTGATCCAGGGACACATTGCTCACTCACCACTTCAGACCATGGATTCTGACAATATTCCTCTGTATTACCTTGGCCAGTCATCAGGACATGATTCCATCCAGCAGAAGCATCCAAAAGAGGTGGGTGAAGGGAAATAAACTTCAGGTGATTTGATGGCCCTTTCAATGTGCAGTTAAAATAAATTTTGAGCTTCTCTAGTTTTTCCTGGTCAATAGTAGGAGCCCCCAAAAGGGGCTGGCCCTGCACTACTCATATCCCCAGGATATGAGGGACCTGTCCCCCACTGGGATTGCATGTACAGCAGAAGTTTTCCAATTTTGAATTTCATAATTCCCTCCTCCTCAAATCTAAACTGGTGAATGAGGAAATATCTCCCTTGTGACAGCCTGGATCATTTAAACTGATACTATTGTTGCGGTGGAAGGGAGGGCACAGGAAGGAACCGCATTTGCTATAGAAACTGGTCTCTATTGGTACACAATTAAGAAGCAGATGAAGTACTGATTGTAAAAAAAAAAAAAAAAAAAAAAAGAAGCTGAAAGAGGAACCAACATGTTGCCAAACGCAAACCTACTGAAAAACCCCAACAAAAAGCCCAACCACCGAAAAAACACGCCTTTTGTAAGGCGCTCTTTGTTGCAAATCAGTAAAAGTTGATTCCTGTAATGAATTAAAATATTCCAAAAGCTTAAAGCTTCTATCACAGTTGACCTTTAAGGCATGTAGCAGCAAAGAAGTTAATACACTTTGCACATGTTGCAGAGCAACAGGTGGTAGAAAAACCCATGCGGGCTCCTTGCATTCCTTGCTTTTCAAACTGGTGGCCCCTGGTATTCTGGGATTTACACTACCTCCCCCAGGCTCTGACTGACAAGCTAATCGGTGTGCTGGGAAGCCCTGAGCTATTGATTCCACTGTAACAGAACACCTCCCCGTCAATGAAACTGCAATGAAATGCTTCAACAACGAAGAAAGGGAGGCATTAGGCTGTTGAGCAACTGGAAGAAATTTGCTTGTAGGTAGTGCGGCAGAAATGAAAAGGCTCTCGGGGGCACAAGCTTGAAAAGCCAGGTTATTAAAAAAGCCACAAAGCTGGAGTCTGGCTGAGTGGAGAAAAATAGTTATGGCTCAGTTAGGCGTATCTAAAAGGAGGAGGGAGGGGAACGCAGCTTTCAAAATTGCGTTAATCCCCCATGTACTTAATTTCTTTTCTTTTATGGCAGCTTGTAGTATAGCAACAAGTATTCAAGCAGTTAATAATTTTAAACAGTTTAGCTTTCCGTAGGCAATATATCTTTAGCCTTAATTAAAATTTTATTTTAGTAGGGGGGAAAATATTAAAATGACATTCTGATCATCCTCTAAGATGGAAAATATATGATAATATGAATATTTTATTAGACAAACTATTATTAAACAGCTGGTGCAAAATCTTAGCCACTGATTAGTTGGGTTTGTTTGAAATGCAGGTCACTATTTCTTAATAATGGCCCAACAGTCTTCCAATGGCAGTAACAGCCACTGGCACAAAGGTCTTAATATCTTATACTGGAATCCTAATATCCCAGAACTGCAGTCCTGCAGTGCCAGTGTGGTGGATGGTTCCCATTTTGGGGTAAAAGCTCATCACCTGGGCACATCTCTAAGGTGGTGGGTCTGGATTAAGAGCTTCAAGAGAGCTGCAGGGATGGGTATGGGGTGGTCAATCAGCTTGACCATCTTAATTGGGATGGGAGTCAGAGGGGAGTTGTCAGAGCAGGACTTTGAGGATGGAATTTGCATCTGCCGTTCATCCAGGAGCCTGTTTGCTGACCTTCAGGCACCGTTCACGTCCCATCTATTTACTCAGTCTTTTCCCAAGTGAGCTGTCAGCTTTTCTTTTGGAAAGTTCTCTCCCCCCTGCGTGGGTCGTGGAGCACAATAAAAAATGTGCAGGCCTTGATTGCACACGAGGCAAAATGGCAACTCACTGAGGCAGCTGGATTAATTTTTCAATCACAATAAAATAGCTGACATTGTATGTAAGGTAAACCAGGCAAAAGTGGCCTTTTAGGAAATTTCCCATCGCATCAATTATTTCCTGTTTAGGTTCAAGTATTTTGCTTTGAACATAAAATGGAGATGGCTTTTCTGCACACTGTTGTGTTTTTTTGTTTTGTTTTGCTTTGTTGTTGTTGTTGTTGTTGTTGATGCTGGTTGTACCACCTCTCTGATTCTATGAATATAACTATATGTAGGGACTATGTACCATATTGTATTGTATATATCCCAGGTCTGCTCCTTTGCCCACAGGAGCTGTGCTGGAGTGAGTACCCAGCATCTGTGATGGGCAGAGCTGGGGAGAAATGCCCAGCTGGCTCCACAGTCTGAGAGAAAGTATTTAAAGAAAATAACCTCAAAAACTTCGAATCACAGAAACACAACTCCTATTCATATTGTCACCAATCAGAATGTTGACTTTGATTTCAGTTTGGCCAGAATGGAGAAAAAAAAAAAAAAAAAGGCTTTCTTTTGTTAAGTATATTCTATCAGACAGAGAGTGGCACATGCACAAAAAAATGGATCTTCCCTAAAGCTGACCCATATATTTTTGCCTTAATTCTTTCCTTGTCCTTGGATAAAATTCATCTAAGGTTGATAGACATTCACAGAAAACTTGGATTTGTGTCAGCAACATTAATTAATCTGAATCCAGAAATATGCAGCCCAACACAGAGGAGTTCTGTTTTACATTTGTGCAGTCTGGGCCAAACTCTCATGGACTTTACACTCATCAAAATTAAATGCTCCTGCCATGAAATGTATATGAGGGATACACAGCTCAGCTGAATAGCAGGCCAACAGCTGTAGACCTTGCTAATAAATTCCCTGAATACCATGTTATCAATGTTCACCATGTTCTTCTAACCCCAGATATTCCTTCTACTATTTTTTTGGATTAATTCATTTTCATCTGAGAAATGCTTAAATTTTAGAGATTTGAGTGGTTATCTGGTAGTGTGCAAAAAAAAAAAGCACAGGAGAACACAGTGTGTGTCCATTTTTGATTTAAGAATTTTGCAAATTTTTTACATTATTTTTATTATATAGTGGGAGTGTAACCTAATAGGAAAAACAATTCTGAGCTCTTATTTCACCAGTTAGACCCTAGTGTTTTACAAGTCACTTCCCATTTTAAAATTTTGGTAATGATTTCCTTTTAAGGGTCTGTAAATCATGCTTTTTCCTGTTGTTTCAGAAATTGGAACATTAAAAGCTTTGTGTGTTTTTCCAATCTGTAAAATATGTGCTGGTGTAGCCTTTAGAACTGGACCATACACGTCTCAGGTTTAGCTCATACCAGTTACTGATATGGAATCTACTTTCTTTCTGCCTTTTTGCTTTATTATGAATGTATTTTACAGATTTTCATGATGAGGATGGGTAGATACTGGAGGTTTGGACACAGAGAAATAAAAAAAAAAAATAGTTTCTCAGGATGATTTAAGTCAAGAAGTTTAAAAATAACCAAAAGTGGCTGAAACACAATTGCTGAAGATAATCAGATCCGTTAATTCCAGGTGATTGTTAATAATCCTGTAATTATTGACTTTTTTTAGTGAAAATAGAAAAGAAACTAATAATTGGTGGAAAAACCAGAGGGTAAAAACCTCAGATATTTAATGCAAATGGGGTTGGTTCCTCTTCAATCAATGGGCTTTTAAGCTTCCTCCAGGCTTGAGATTTGCAGAGAAGTCAGCACTAGCATGGCTTAGAGCAGCTGTTAATGCAACACATGCCTGTCATTTGCTGTTGACAGGCATTAATAAAAACCTAATCTGAGGAAATTATGAAAAACCTACATATTATGCAATCTGGTTTATGTTTTGGCATGTGGCAAGCATTGGTCTGATACAAAGGAAACCATGGTGTATAAACTTAAGTGCCAATGTTTCCACTCTAAGGGCAATTACCTTTTAGTTTAATTTTTAAAATTATTATTATTTTAAAAAATGTTCAATTGTCCAATATTCAAACAGGTTTGCTTTGTGGTACCATGGGTGTTGGTTTAAATCTTTCTTTTACAGAAGCAAAAATTCTGAACAACATTTACTGACTAGGTGAGGAACAGGGAAATTCAACTCTGATACATCCTTTCTGTCCTAACTGTGCTCCTCTTTCTCCCAACTGCTGGCTTCTCTGGCATGCTTTGAGTTGTCCCATTCCCTTAGAACTGAAATATTTTAAGAAACTTCTTCCTTTTTCTTTTTTTTTTCCTCCCAACTATTCTCATTGGGGAACAAAGTCTTTACAACAACACAAACTACCAGAACCTACCACTGCCATAGATTAAGCTTTGGCTCTGTCCTTTTTTTAGTGTGAGATTATTCTTTGGTGTTGATGATGATAAAATAGATTTAGTCATGTGCAATTACTCTTTCTCCTGAATTTATCAGGAGCTGCAGGGAATTCACTGGATTTCCCTGTGTCCCTGCAGGCATGCTAAACCTTATTTACCAGTTTCATCCTGTACAACAGAAAACATGTGTTATCTTAAGACCCCATAAAGTTCAGTTATACTTTTAATTTTGGGCGTGATAAATTCTTTCTTGCTTGCTTGTTTCTCTTTTTGTTTCCTTACTCTGTCTCTTAGTATTTTTTTTTTTTGGGGGGGGGGTGGTGTGTTTGTGAACTCTTTGATAAAGTTTTGAAGCATTTTTTACAATTCTGATACATTTTTGTCATTGCCTGAAATATGGTACTATTTAAACTCTTTAAAATATCTAAAATATGAATCCATAAGGGAACTTCAAAAAAAAAAAAAAAAGACACAAAGGAAAAAAAAAAAAGACACAAAGCACAATCAATAATATGAGGGTGAAAAAAGGGGTAAAACAATTCCATAGATGTTCAGGCTGGAATGTGAGTGCTAAGAAAAGTCTTTGGACAAATTCAACACAGATTTGGCCTCCAGCTCTGAGCTGGCAATTCCAGTAGAAGACCAGACCTCTACCCTGTGGTAAAGAGGTACAGAATAATGCCTCTTTGAATTAGTTTCAAAACGTTGCTCTGATGCAGACGAATTGCTCCTCAATGCCAGAGTGCAGTGCACCAACATAATAGCATATTGTTAAGTCACACTGCCATTAAAGGATATAGTTATTAATCAAATTAAGTCAAAACACAAAGCAAGTACAAATTAGTATCAGATGACACGTCTCACTGTGAGCAAAGGAGAAGGAATGGAGGGGACCTGCCATTTTAAAAGAAAACAATCTTTCATAAAACTAAAACAGAAGGTGAGGGAATATCCCACTACGCAGTAACTGGCAGCTGGTATGTGCTGTCTGGACAGTATTTGTCTTTAAATTCACATGACAGTCCTAAAATTCTGCATGTAATTGGTGTCTGTCAGAAGCTTTGGCTAAACTCTGAATAGTGTTTGTTCCTGGATATGTGGAAAGTGTTTACCACGAAAGATAAAAGTACTTAAAATTTAAGGCATTTAATATTTTATTATTTTGTTCCATACTGCTACAATTTTCACCAGTGTAATTTTTTAGCTTCAGAAGAAATGTTAATTCTCATTGAAAGATGATTTGGGGCTGGAGGGATTTAGTTTACTATTTCCATAAATTTTGTAGAAATGTGTCATTTGTGGGTTGTGAAACTGATCCAAATATTGTGATTTGTGCATGATCTAGATAGCCTTTCCCAAAAAGGAACAATGCACTGGTTTTGTGCCACTCTGATAACTAATCACACATGAACACATGGATTTACCCATCCTCACATGGATGTGTGTGGGTGTTCCCAAAAACCACAGTATGTTTCTGCACTCCAAATTCTTCCAAGCACATTTAAAATTGTGAGTAGCTTATTGAAATCAGTGATACTGATGGTGCCTAGAGGAAGGGTAACAACATTCAGGAGTGTACAGGATTAGGATTCTGCAGTATGATGTCCACCTTTGCAGTAAATTTAGTTTCTTTATGGATCATCAGAAACAGATACAAAAAGGAAGCACAGCCTCCTGCACAGGAGGAAAAGAGGACTTTTCCTGCCCTATTTGGAAGTTGTTTTGTCTGCTGGGGCATTATTTACTCAGCTATCACAACATAAGCTAACTTTAAAATTATTCTAAATTTTGCTAACACATCCGTTTGCATTTTTGCTATCTGTTGCTTCAGTTTGGCACAGGACTGGCAGGTGGCTTTGTGAGTTACCTGTCAGCCCTGAAGTGTGTTTGCCTCATTAAGGACTCCTGAGTGTGAAAGTTTGTTTCCCTTCAGCTCTGGCTTCCTGAGTCTATGGTTTCCTCATCATGGTGACATTGCCAAGCGTGGTGCTAACATGCTTCTTCTGCACAAGAGAATGTCATCACGGGGGATTACAACCTTAAACAAAAGTCACAGCAGCGAGGCACTCAATTTCAGGTGAATTGCTTAAACAGTGAGTGTTTGTATTAGCTCAAATGTTAATACAGGCTGCTCTCTGCCATTATGTGTTTGTTATGGGTGACAACACCTGGAGAATGTATCTTTCAGGACTGGGTGAAGAATAAACACGGGTCTGACTCAGTTCCATGCTAATAAATGCGCTGAGATGCCACAGAGTTTGTAATTAGTCTCCTCACAAGGTAGATCCTGATAGATGAAAGGGGTCTGCAAACAGGGACACAGCAGAAACTTCTGGAGGGATATTTGAACATGATGATAACTACTGCACTGAGGTGGGTAGACTTTGTTGGATCACTAATGAATAACAAATCATCTCTTTCGTGGCTTTTTGGTAATAACAAGTTAAAAGGGTGTATGTGTCATGATGAATGGAAACAAAAAAAAAAAAAGAGGATGGCGTTTCAGGGAGATTTGAAATCTTGGAAAGACACAATCCTCATAGGCTGAGATGTAATAATCTTTGACCACACTGCTTTATGTCCTATAAAGGTCAGGACATCATTTACCTATACTATGGCTAAAAATGAGCAGGTCTGGAAAGATGTTTCAAGGGTGTTATGTTGATAGCAAAGATTTGGAAAAATAAAGGAATAAAGGGCAGAAGGTTCCTGTCAGATAGATGCAGATTTCAACACACGGAGAGGCTGCTGTGCTGGTGGCTTTAAAACAGACTGAAACCCAACATGAGTACTTCAATATTTGCTCAATAGGAATGGGCTTTAAAAAAAACCCTTAAATTATTTCGCCTGTTTGAGGCTTGTATGGGAGAGAAATCCAGCAATTATTACAGGGTGTTAAAAAGAAATCAGCCCTCATGTAATAGGGCACACCTCCCCTGAAGCAAGTAGAGCTGCACCTGTTTCAATCAGGGCTTCATCTGGTCTGTTGAAGGTGAGTTTGAGGCCCACCAACACCTTTCAGATGGATATACCATAAGTCAACAACAGATGATAACAACCTTCAACCTCACCAGTGCACAATCCTCATTCCAGAAGTGCTCAGAGAGCCACATGGGAATACTGGGAAATAAACCTGTTTTGAGAGGGAATGGGCTTTCCACAAGTAACTGTGATTAGTTCTGAATGTTCAAGCTGTCAGTGAGCCCAGTAATGCAGCCATCTTTTTCTATTGTATCTATGGAGATATGGGGGAGATACCAGAAGATTATACAAATTAAGGAGAATGAATGTATGGTCACATATTAAGGCGATAATAGATTCAAAGAGCTGTTCCTGACTGTGTCTAGATGAAGCAATTCTGATGATGAACCTTAGTTAAAAACAGTTATCGAGATACAATCAGCTTTACACATTAAATATTCCAACCCCAAAAAGGAAACAAAACAGAATCAAAGCTTCTAATCAGTTTATGATCCAGAGATTTTGCCAACCAAACTTATTGGAAGAAGTAATGTAAACAGAAAGATGCAAGCAAAGTCAGTTAAGTGGAATTTAAGCTGTCAAGCTACACTGTAGAACTCCATTACCATATCGCCTCGCTTTTTTTTTAATAGTATTCTCTGAAAAGCACTAGATGTAATAAAGTCAATTTAAAATTTGTTCTACCAATCTTTTGCATCTGTAATTTTCCCATTAAATGTAAATGCCCATGAGGCATGCTATTTGCATTACATTGCATTTACAGTCTTTAAAACAAACTATAAATCCCCTCCTTGTTTCATGTGATTGATGCTGTGTGTATAAATACCACCATAAACCTCAAAGGGGGCTAACAGTGACAGTAAATTAAAGTTTTCAAGTCTGGCAGCATCTCAGCACTTCAGCCCTTGATCTTCAGCAGCGTTGTTAACCCCCACCTCATTGCCCTCCTGAACTCACCTTTTCCCTCCCCCTCTCTTTTTTTCCCACCCCCTTTTCCCTATGCTGTCCTTATTCTGATTTCCTTGGGAAACACCTTTCCATCCATGCAGGCTGAACAGAATCAGGATTATGCTGTTAATTAAAACTGGGCTGCAGCTGTTTGCCAAATAGGGCCAGATCTGAACTTTGCTGTCTTGGAGTATCTGAGTTTGAGACTCTCAGGCCATCTTGGCTTTGTAAACAATAGTCAGCCACAGCTCTCCTGATTGTTCAGCACCATTCCAATAATTTACTGGCTTTCAAGCTGGCTTTTAAAAATGATTTCTCTGATTTTTGGAATGATTTTGGTTCTTTTTTTCCCCTTTCCTTTTCTCATTTCTGCTTGTCTTTCTCTGATGTGCTTTCAGGCCATATGCAGAAGAAATTGAGAATTAAGAGAAATCTTGACCAAGATGGAGGAATGCATCATGTCACTATTCAGTTTTCTGCTTATATCAGTAGCCTCACTATTCCTTATCAATTTTGCAATAAAAATGACCTTATTTCATCCTATTGAATCTTTTCTTTGAAAGATATCAGCTTCTCTGATGATATCTGCCACTGTTAAGTAGGAGACACAATTTATGCCAAAATTATCCAAAAGACTTCACGGTGGGCCAAACCCAACGCTATCATGGGTAAAATGTACTGCAGGCTAATGCTCACCTACCATCTCTATGGGTCTAGCTCTCTTTTTTTCGTATCAGACCAAGCACTCAGACCTCAGCACTCCATACTAAAGTGAGGGGAAAAAAATAGATTATTTTTCTATTATAATATATATTTTATGAGAGAATACTGATAGCACATAGAACATGTGCTCAAATCTCCAGGGCAGAGGGGATTCTTTCCCAACCTGTGGAGTGATGGTTGGTAAGATTTTTAAAGATTATGGTCAAAGTGGAAAGAGGAGGGAAAAAAAAAAAAAACCAGGCAAAATCTGAATGGCAATGAGGCTAGTTACTAATTTTAGGCTATTAATCCTCACAAGAAATTCTCTGAGCAGGTAGAGTGTTGCAGGTGGGTACTTTGTGGGATTTGCATAAATCTCAGGGGAAGAGAAGGTAGCTCTCCTATCACTTTTTTCTCCTACACTTCCCACTCAAGTGGCTCTTCTACTTATGAGTGAGATTTCTATCCCGTCTATGGCTTTGTGAGGGGCTCTCTTCTGTAAGCCTCTCTATGCTGCAACATTTAGAAATCAGTGGTATCCAAACAGGCTTTATGAAATGGAGAGAGTTACAACCAAAATGCTTTTCCTGCAGTGTTTCTGAAAACCACCAGGATTTGGTACTAATTAGAAATGTGAATGATCATCTGTATCACTAAAATGGCTGGCATGCATATGGATATAAAAGGAGTAGAAATTAACTGGAGGCTGTGTTGATGAATTTGAGACCTGAAATAAAAGAAGATATGCATTTGGACTGGATTCCCATTAAAATAAATTTAACAGCTACAGAGGGTATATGTTATTGATATTTTTCCTGAGGAAAAGTGTGATATGCATGTCTTGGACATGGATAATGATATTCAACAGTCTGCATCAAATTATGGCACAACAGTTGAAAGCTCTTAAACTTCCTATAAACTGGTTCCCCTTGGGTTTTATCTTGGAATTCAGTTATCCACAAATCTGACAGCACCCAAAGGAAACCACAGTATTTCATATCTTTGGTCATGAAAGAGGTTTGGAGGTGTCCAGGTCACATAAAATAAATCCCAGGTTTATTCATGCTTTTGGCTGATATTAACATTTTACTAAATTTCGCCAAGTTTTTGGATTTATAATAAGCCACCAAACCACGCCTGGCTGCCACAGCTTGGTCTTGAGAGCCACATCTTGTCAATATTTTCTTGGGACTGTTTTCTTTGGGCTGAAAATTATCAGTTTGGGGTTTCTCATGTTTTTGCTGTGAAGGAATTCCCTTGAGCAGTATCATGAGTGCAAGGGACTCTGCCCAAGTCTGGGTATGTGTGTGACACTGTGGCAGAGGAGCTGGGCACAGAGAGGTGTTAGACTGTGAATCAATTTGTATATACTCCTTAAAATAGATCCTGATATGGGAGGGGTTTTTTGATCGAGTCTACTTCTAAAAGTGTTAGAATATTGGTCAGATATTAAAAATTGTTAAAAATGCCACTGTTTCCGTTCTGAAGTATCCCCCTTCTAACCCTTTATGAGGGATCCCTTTGTCCCCTCTTCCTGTTTTGCCCTTCAATGTTCCTTCAAGTTACTTGGACAGCCCGTTCTTTCAAAGTTGTTACAGCAATTTGATTCAGTTGGCTGTCTGATGCCTTCAGCAGCGGTCTGGGGACATGGTTCCTAATCTTATGAAGAAGTCACTGAATGGGTCTTTCAAACATCCCTTGATTTCCTTATTAGAGGGAGTTCACTCAAAGGCAGAAGCTCAATGTGTGTCTTGCAGGTCATAGAAATAACTCAAGACATTCCTTCACCTAGAAATGAATCTCTGGAGAGCTCAGTTTACTGCAGTCAGATTCAGATTTACAAAGCAAAATGAATAAAGCCCAATTTTGATACTACTAATATATAAACACTCACGCATCTATATATTTTAAATACACTTAAATTTCATTAGCAATGATTGTTTAGAGAAACATCATTACATTCCTGGTCTTGGGAGCCTTCTCCAGGGTTGTGAACAATCAAAGATTTATTTGAGCTTTCTGCACACTGGGAAATGAAGACACAGAATCTCATTATCATGTCTATTAAAAGGCAGAATCTGGGGTACATCTAAGAAAAGATGTATTACTTTTTAAACTGCACTGCAAACTGTGAAGTACTACAGGGACTTGAACTATTTAAAAATACTCTGGGCTTATGAGTAAGAAAAAATAGGGTCTCTTTCCCAAACAGTATAAAAATATCACACCATTAAATTCTGCTGTTATTACAGTCTTGGAAATATGATTGTATCTACTTTTGCTTGAAGCTGGTTGATCCCTGAGCTTGATGCTGGGGTCGAGGGACCATGGAGGGCTACCAGAGTGAGTTACTTAGGGGACAATGCAGCGGGGGGTATGAACAATGACCAGTTAAATTCTAGTTAACCCCAATTACAAACCTTCACCTTTGTTAATTAGATTAATTCATCAGCAGGCACTGTGCTTACAGTGTCTTGGAGGTGTGTGATCCAACATTTTCACCATTTAGTAAAAGTTAAAATCTTTCATGTCACCAGTCTGTTGCACACAAATGGCCACCCAATATATTACTGTAAAGGTAAAACTGGGTTAAGTTTACCTATAAATTAGAAGGTAACATTTGTTCTAAGGATCCTTCTTAGAAGTGAAAAACTTGCCTTGCAAGCACTTTCTGCAGTTATTAAAGATCTCCAAGCTATGAATCTGAGAGCTTAATTAAAAGCAACAGAGACATGGCCAAGGAAGGAAAGAAAAGGGCTCAACAGCAGTACAGGCAATTCTCTCAGATTTTCAACATCTCAGCCTTTCCTTGATAAAGATTTTGCATGCATTGATGCAGTGTCTTAACACACTGACCTCTGGAGACCTGGGTCCAGCCAAGGCCCCTGTCAAGGCCCCAGGTGATGGTAAATGGGTGGCCCTTCAGAGCTGAAAGGTTGGTTACATCTCTTGGTGCCCTGGTGGTCAAACTTCCATGTGGACTTCCCATCAGAGAAGCCAAAGTTTATTTTACTGCAGGTGTGGAAAGCAAAGGGCAGCCTTGAACAGCACCTGTTTGGTCTGTGTTGGCTTGATAAATCTTTTTCACAAATGTGAGAATGACTGACCATTTTTCACGCTAGCAAACACCACACAATTAGTTTGCATAAACAGAGACGAGTTTAGCTCTCAGTCCCACACGTGCAATAAATTCACACTGATCCTAGTAAATACAATGGGGGTAATTTCTAATTTATATTTGTGAGAGGGCTGCATTTTATCCATGAAATAGTTCCAACAGAATTTCCCAACATCATTTGCAGCTCTTCATAAACTCAGTAACACTTCTATGAGACAGAGATATATAGAATATATGTAGAATGCTGCACATACAAAATATATATTTCCAATATGCAGTGTGTAAACTGAGGCAGGAGAGCTCAGCTCCTGACAATGCCATTGTTTAACTTCCCATTTGAGTGAAAGACCTCTAGTGATAATATTCAAAGAAACCCTCAAGAAAACTGTTTGTCAAAATGAGAATATTTTTTAAGGTTGAGAAATATTTAAGAACTGGTTACAAAACAGCAGAAAATAGGACTTTGAATCATAAAAGTACTTTGCACTCTCCAGCAATGCCCAGACACTTCCCTGTGTCTGCAAAGCTGGAGCTTCTCTTAACCCTGGTTATTTTCTAATTGTGTGTGTGAATGTTGGATGGAGCTTTGCATTTTGGGGGATGATCTTTTCTTGGCTCACCACCTGGGTAAAAGAATACTGAAATCACTGAGATTTGCTCAAGAAGCCACATTTTATCTTTGAAAAAGGGTTTGAAATGCAAAATGTTTTGGTATATGTCTATGAAAATGAGTATTTGCTTAAGAGATTGCTGCAGCACATTTCTGGCAATTTATTTCTCTACATTTCAACAGCTGCTTGGTTTGGGATGTCTGGACTAAACTGAAATTAAAGGAAAGAATATCATCCTCACTTCACCCGAGAGGCAGGGAGCAGCCTGGAATAGATGCAGAAAGAATAACTTAAAATTGTTACTCAAGGTAAACAGGAAATGGGCTTTGTCTTAATTAAGAACTAGGTGTTTGTAGCTGTTGCAATTGCTCTGTATCAAATATCCAGAACACTGCTCCCTTTTTCATACACTAAGTAGTGATACTGTTCTGCTACCCTCTCCCTGAAAACCAAAAGATCTTATGAGGCAAGCAAACAGAAATTCCAGATTATGGAAATTAATTAAAGCACACAATGCTGCCTTTCTCAACGTTCAGGCTCAGCTAATTAGGGATTAGATTATTCAAGAGCAGCAGATCAATTAGGATTGCTTTCTGTAAAAAAAAAAAAAACAACAACGCAAAACCTCAGTGAAATATAGTTACCTGTTGAAAAGTGAAAGAAATTGTGCCCAAGCACAATGCAGGGATCAAGGCACAATACTGCACGTTGACAAAATAAATTATGAAAACAATAATCATGTTTATCCAATCTCTTTGTGCAAAACTGTTATTTTGATTCTAGTGCCAGCTGTCTGAAACTTTAATTTAAGTGCTTGCTTGAGGCAAGACATTTGGGATACTAGTTTAGAATGTTTTATAGCCCAAGCAATATGTTTTACTAACATCAAATCCTATGATGATGATTTTAATGGTAACTATAATATGTTCAAGGGGGTTCCAGAGTGATCTTTGATTTTACCAGAATGGTTGCATGCTTAATGAACCCCGATATTTTTTGGCTTCATTAGCTGCCAACTCCCCAGGAGACTTCTCTGCAGGAGGTGAGCACTTTCTGTTTTAAAGGGAGACATACGAAGGAACACACTGCACTTTACATTAGTGTCAAATGAATGTGTGTGCAATCTGGAGAAGTGCTTAATGAAAGAATTCTCCCCACATTTCAGTAATACAAACAGACTGATAAAAAATAAATAATTTGTAATACTCTAAACTATCCATTTCAGTGGTTGGTGCCTGTTTACATGCTTAGGAAGAATACATTATCCCTTGACTTGTGGTCTGAGACCCTCCTCTGAAAATCAGGGCTTTTTTCTGCTTGTTCCAGGGGCAGCAGGATTGACTGCAAGGAAGAATCCCACTGGAATCCTGAATAACCAGGATTCAATATTTTGTGCTGGAAGTGGTCTCTGGGACACATCACTGCTCTGGAAACTCTGGCTCTGCTGTTGCCCCCACACATCCCACAGCCCTTGTGCCTCAGTTTCCAGCAGCACAACAAAGCTGAGGACACTTGCAGGGCCCTGGGACCCTGTAATCCCTGGGCTTGTTGCCAGCACTGAGTGCTTACCAAAAGCTTTGGTGCAAAAAAAGGTTTGGAATTGCTGCCTGGAGGGGCTGTGGCTGCCCCAGCCCTGGAAGTGTTCGAGTTGGACAAGGTTTGGAGCAATCTGGGCTAGTGGGAGGTGTCCCTGTCCATGGCAGGGGGTGGGATGAGATGATATTTAAGGTCCCTTCCAATCCAAACTGTTCTGTGATTCCATGATTTTAAAATTCATCATATATTCAGAGTTTTCTGAATCCACTGAAGTAGATGATGGAAATATTCTCAGTGGGTTTGTCTGCTCTCTACTAAAAAGCCACACGTTGGGTAAAAAACATTGATGTATAATTTTTAACTAAAGTGATTTCCAACTCGAAAGATTTCTTCAGGCTAAAGGTACCATTTCTCTGCTTTCTTTATTTTTCTTTTTTTTTTTTTCTTCTAAGTTTACTTGTTTTGAATGAAATATATCCTTTTCAATGAGTTTTTTTGGCACGTTAACACATAGCCTAACCCAGAAGTTGATGGTTTATAGAAATAACAGCTTTGAAAGGGATTTTTTCAAGGGGGAAGATTTAATTTTCTACATGTTAACACTGACTCATTCATGTTTTATCAGAGCAAAACAACTGTTTGCACTAATGTATATATTATATATAATTATACTACATAGTATTTTTTCCCTTGACTGATCACATAATTTCGCTGATTCAAATATAAAGCTTTTTAATTGAATAATCAGTCCTGTTTTTTTTTTTTTTTATATAATGAATATCCAGTTTGAAAAACTATACTCTTAAATCATATACTCTTAAATCATTTAAAATGCATAGCAATTCTGGGTAAGTCTTAATAAAAGGAAAGTTTGGGCCCAGATCTCCTGGGTGTAATGCATTACCTGCACGTGTAGCCTTCATGAAGCCATTAAGTTTTAAACTAATACTACATTCCACAACCTACAGCCTCTGGGCCATTTGCAACATTCTGGGATGATTTTTCTGGCCTGTGACTTTCCTCTTCCTGTGTTTTTCATGATGGCTCCTCACAGATCAGCTCAGAGCTATGTGCATTATTCGGCAGAATTAGCAATCAGATCTCTGCTCCCAGCCAGCAGCCTTTTCTCTGTTTAACTGTTCCATTTTCTGACTGGATTTCTAGCAGTTTCTTTCTAGTATCACTTTTGAAACCAATTTTTCACTCTAAAAAAAATATTTGTCTTCCTCATCTTTTACATGCACAATATTTGATGGGTTATTTACTCGTTGTATATTCCTTTTGCTAGTGGTCATTCTCTAGAAGAAATATTAAAACACAGGCTTTACAATGCAGGTTATGTGGCTACACCAGAATAATCTTAATTTGGAGTTCTTGTAATTTTTTTTTAATTGATTTACTTTCCCCTTTCTGATTTTGAGCAATTGACCTGAAACATGATCACACAGTCAGATGATTTCATCTGGAGAAAGTTAGGAAAGTGGTTTTGTACTGTTTTATTTATTTATTTTTACTGCTGGTGACAAAAATATGGAACTGAATGAGAGGTTATTTCATTCAGCCACTTTATTTTCTCTGATGGAAACTGAAAGGTTCTAAGTCATCCTGGACTCCACTAGGTTTGACATTCATTGGACAACGTGGGTAATTTTTATTCCATTAGTATTTGTTTCCATTGCAAAGAATCCTCTTCCTGCTCAAATTTATGTCAGAGATAATAATCTATGTCTTGTCACTTTTCACTATTAAGGGGCTGAACCAGTTCTGATATTAGTAAACATTTGATGTTCTTGTGGTTACAACAAAGAAAGAGTTTATTCTATTTCCATCTAAGATTAGCAGATGCTATGTGGTTTTGAATATTTACTTGAAATGGATCGACGTGGCTTTTACAGCTGTAACTCCCAACTCATGATCTGTGATAAGGAGAAAATCTGTGAGGTCACCAGAAAATCACCACAGTCTAGATTTTTTCCACATCTAAGGCAAGGATGTTACATACCAGGAAAACACAATGGAGATGTGTTCACAGGGGATGTGGTTAAGTGTCAGAATAATGGTTTCACTCAGTGGCCTTAAAGGTCTGGTCCAACCTAAATGATTCTATGATTCTCTATATTTTGGGACAGGGCTAAGGAATTTGATGTAGCATAGAAAAGCTGTAGCATAGAAAGACCTGGCAAAATGAGACAGAAAGCTCTGGTTGGATGTGATGCATTGGAGCTTAGACCCAAATGTACCAGCTCAGACCAGAAACACCTCTGGCTCTTCTGTGTAAGGATGAAATTTTCCCTCCACCTAGAAAAAAATTAGTGAAGAAGTTCCATCATAATGGAAATCAGGGTATGTGGAGAAAAGAATGTGGGAAGTTCCAGGCTCAATGCTGCAAGTCAGCAGCATTGTTTGGACAGTCATATTTCACCTTGAAATTGTGACTACCATTGAAAACATCAAAAGCAGCAAAAGACCCTGGAACACCATTTTCATTAGTTAAAAAACTCCACATATGAACTTGTTGGTGAAGACAAAAGGAAGTGCTGTAATTTTCAAGATACCTCCTAACAAAATTACATATTAGATCTGTGGGAGTAAACGACACAGCAAGAACTAATTGAGATTCTGCAATATACAGCAAGAAGTTCCATTGCATTTTTATCCAGTATTCACCATGTGCTGAGCAGGACTTTGAACACTGAATGCTGGCTGGGGATGCCTTGCAGCACAGACATTGTTAACAATGGTGAAATCCACGTATGATATTTCCTATTGCTTCTCAATTACTGGATTTAGTGAGCATGCAGCATACAGGAAAAGAAGAGCAACAACTTTACAGGATGTAAGGTGCAGATGTACCTGGAAATCTGAACAGTCCAATGCTGATATGAATTACAAGACCACCCATAAGCACTTGAGTACATATCCATCAGTATGGTACAGGTTCCTCATTACACAGAAAGATTTTTTCTTTTTGTTCCACTCCTGTAGATTCAGTAACTTTGCTTTTACAGTTTGCTTCACTGAACAATGACAACAAATGTGTTGATTGTTGCAAAAAACCATATATCTTAATATGCATCTTATTCTTTTGCCTATGTATTTTTGCTGAAAAACCATAACAGATCATAAGGAACACTTTTTAAATAAAAGCACATCTTAAAGGCACCCTGTGAGTGCAATTAGAAACAATTCCCATCATACAGCAAAGATAATGTATCCTAAATGCTCTTAATTTCATACATCTGTTATGCTCTGTCATGAATTTTTTTCCCCTCCCAAGACAATTTTTGAAGATTTCTGCCAATTTAATTCAATTTAAAGCTTTTAATGTCAGCTCAGCAGGTCATGACACTTTCTCCACATTTGTATTGGGCTTAGAGAAGTCAGAAATATGATGAACACTTTTCATCAGTACCCAATACTCACGACAAATAGCCATTGCATTTTGCCCCACTATGTATTGAATAAATTTTGCAATTGTTGTTAATTTTTTGTCTCTTCAATGCAAACATAGCACACGTGCATATGCATACGTATGCAGTATCATTTTATCTGGTATTTTCTTAGGCCACAGGTCCTTTGTACTGTTTTCAACACTGCAAAGTGTCTTCCTAATTCCCCTTCTTTCAAAATAGTTCTGCAACTGTTTTTTGAATGATTATTGAACAATAACTGTACATTAGTTTTTGGCATTGTCTTGTAACTATCTGACTTGATGTTATTATCCATTTTTTTTTAAGAGCTATCAATTCTGCTTGCTGAACAATTTTCAAGTTCTGGAGCAAGTTAGATGGTTTAGAGTTATATGTGTCAGAAATCCATAATAACCTGGATATTACTATATTTTGTTCTGCTTCTATTACAGTGATACTGTGAAATTTGAACTTATTCATTGTATCTGTATCTGAGTAGTTGCACTGTCACTGAATACCAGGAAAACACCCAAAATGTTTCTTTTTTTACCTTTGTGTGGGAAGAGTGGAAGGATGGAGGGGGCATGCATATATGAGAAAAAATGCACTATTTGTAAATATGTGTATATATTACTATCACTCTGTCTTTAATTTGAGAGAAGTTGTGTGAAGCTCAAGATTTCACTTGAAAAGGAAATCACCAGTCCTAAGGAGTGATGTATGTAAAGAGACACTGCACTCTGATAGACCAGCTCCTGGCTGTACACAAACTTGAAGAGTCCTTGGATATTCCAGGCCTGGGATAAAATGTTTATTCCAAGGAGGTTGTGATTCAGGATTCCCTGCTGCTGAGAAGCCAGGTTTCCTCAGAGTGGTCACCATTGCCTGCTGAGACAAGGGAACTCCAGGACTGCTCCACAGGAAACTCTTTGCAGCCTTTGCTGATTGAAATTGCACAAACACGAGGAGTTTTCCTTTGCTAAGGCCCTGGCTTGGGATCACCACCCAGCTACAGTGAACCTTCCCCATTATCCTCACTCACACCTCCAGAGCCAAACTGGTGTTTTTCACAGCAACATGTTCTCCAAAATCACATCTCTCTCCTTACCACGCAGATAAATGTTCAGAGTCTAAATTATCAGTGATTCCTGTGGCCCTACCATAACATATTGCCTCAGCTTTGCTTGAGGGCTGCATTCCAAAGAGTTTCCCAGAATAAGTCTCAAAGTTTCCTGCAAAGGCCAAGACTTGGCTTGTCTTCCAGCCAAGACCAGCTTTTTTGGAGGTAGGACCATCATACACTCCTGAAAAAAGGCTTATCCTTGAGAGCAGGTTCACAGACCTCACCTATCAGCCTCTCAGCTGTGTTTTTATTTACTTGATTCTCAAAATGAATTTTCAGTTGTAGTTCTGAGGCACTGTACCAGTGAAGAACTGAGCTAACACAGGGACTGATTTATGGAGTCACAATCAGTATCTCAATATTTTCCTTCATCCCCAGGTGGGATGTGGAGTCCTTGTTTCCTCAATGGCAATTTGAAAAGTTGTGGAGATATTTTGTTTATGCATTGACATTTGAAACAAAATAGTTTTACTTTGTTGAAGCTGAATTTACAAGTTTGACTTTTCTGAGATGGCTCTGATCATTTAATTTTGTGACAGTAAAATCCTGCACTGCAGTTTTCCAGTTTTTAAAACACCTCTCAGTTACCCCGTCTCTAAGTCTAAAAAAGCTCAATCCAACAGTAACTAATCACAGAATTTGCGGCTACATTTTTCCAAAAGGACCAAGAAAAATGGCAGAAATAAATCTGCAGAGTCCCTGAGTTGTGTGACATGCCTCAGTGGGAAGTTTATACAGCATTAGTGCTCCAGCTAAATTCAAATGGTTAAATATCCAGATTGGGACAAGCCGGTTTTCAATAAGATACATTGAGGTTTATATCTAAAAATCTTCTGTGCTCCCCCTCCCCATCAGCATAGCCTTTCACCCACATGTTTTGATTTTATTGAGAAAAGAAAGTGATTTTCCAAAAGGGAATTCCAACACAGGTTTTGCTATAAATTGTTTCACTTTCACCCTTTGTGGTATAAAGAAGCTGAAACACAACAAGATCTGCAAGCAAAGCAGTGAAACTGTTTTCCCAAGGGAATTAATGGCCAGGTAAATAAAATCAAGGAGAGATTTTGCATTCTCAAATACAGGGTAAAAATGTCTCGGAAACAGTTAATTCCATTACAAGAGCCTGGTCTGGCAGTCTGGGGAGATGGTCCTGTGCCTCATGACTGCACACCAGCTCTAACACTGCTACAATTGATCAGGAAAGCAGATTTAAAATATTGGTCTAAGGCTTTTCTAATTATCTTAAAATAATCGTTTCACCGCTTGAAATGAATACAGCCACAAAGCAAACCTTCCAGGCTGCTCACCACACACTGACAGACACAGACTAATGACCCTGGAGAGCAGGCCAGCCCTTCTGATGCAGCATCCTCTCCTCTCAAAGACTAAAGTGACGTGTCCTCTGCTCTCCACGTGTTCTGCCGACCGGGAGTGAAGCCACATCACTTCCAACACAATCCCAAAAATGCCACCTGTTCAGCACAGACACCACCCAGAGACTCCCAGAGCCAGTCCCTTGCAGCTCTGCAATCAAAGATCAGTTTTCAATGAAATATTACTTACTTGAATCAATGTTGTCTTGATTCTTCGTGAAGGGTACAGCAGGCATAAAATGTGATATTGATTTCTCAGATGTAGCCTGGTCCTCTCTTCATGGCCATTTCAAAAAATGCAAACTCTTTCTTTTCTTTCACGCCACAGATCACGTCATCTTTACAAACTGGAGATCAAGGCCCTTTTATGTTGCCTCATATTTATCACCTGCCCTTTTTTCCCTGTCCTCCTCTCTTCGTCTTGCAGTTTTTCTTTCTCCTCCTTGAGTTTTTATTGCCTCTTCGGCTCTCCTCTTAGCTCCTGTTCTAATTTCTGCCTTTTTCCCTGCTCTCCTGAGTGCTTTTAGATTCTGATCTAATTTCTCATGTCTTCTCCCAGTGCTGCTCTCTCTCCTTTCTATCTTTCTGACCCTCACCTGTTCTCCTTTCTGCATCTCTGACTCCAACTCCGCTGCTCCCCTTACGAGGCTCCGGCTCTGGATTTTCCTCCTCGTCGTTCCCCACATCGCTCTTGGGCTGTTTTTAGCACTCATTTCAATATAGTTTTCCCTGCTGTATGCACAAATACAATGTCCCAGCCTCTCATAATAATACATCTCTTTTCTAGGTTGCCTCCCATTTCCACGATTAGCATGCATATCTTTTTAATGAAAGCTGCAGAAACGACCAGGAACAAGGCTCCCTAAATATGTAATCTGTTGCTGCCAGCCTCCCATAATAGACAAGGGCTACTTTTTTTTCCTTTCCAGAAGCCAATATGAATTTAAGCCTATCCCACTGCTTTGGTTTAATTAATTTTGGAGCTAGAGAGGGTCCAGATCAGAAATCATAAACCTGAACCTGTCTCGCAGTGGTCTAGGGCATGAAAGAGGGAAGAATTAATATATTTTCCAGTTATATTTTTAAGCAGCAATTTTAAATAGAAAACCTAGAATTTTCTGAATATAGTACTGGCTAGGTGACCAGAATTAATAATTTTATCTGTGAAAAGTGCCACAGAGGCTTGAGCAACAGTTAAGTCAGGCTGTGGCTGAAACAGCCTCCAATGCCAGCACTTCCCTGGTGCTCCGCAAGGTCTCAGAGGAAGGCTCATTATATCCTTGATATCCAAACCATGTTACTAAGCAGCTTGCCTTTTTTGCCAAGATTTGAAAACAATTCTTGCTTAGTTCTTGAGAGCTGAAAAGATTTCAGTGCATAATGACTTGCCTACAAATATCCTGGCTGATGTGTTGACTGTCATCCCGCACTCTTGGGGCTGATCGTATATATGGCAATGATTTGATACCATAATTGGATGAACCCAAAAGCTTAGACTTAGGTCTACACTACAAATAGTTGTGGTTGCAAGCCTGAAATTCTCTTTCAATTACTTCATGTGTTATTTACTTAAGACATACTTTGAAAATAGTTACCAGTAAATTAATTCACTAAGGTCAATTTAAAAAAGGGCTTGAATGCCCTGTCAACATGGATTTCTTTCAGACTAAAAAATAAGTAAACATGAAAGCACAACATGTGATAGACTATTTAAAAAATATTTTAATACATTTATTTACATACAGGCCCCCTAAAACTAATATTAACCAATCTTTCTTGCTTTCATGTTAAAGTTCAATGATTCTATTTATTTCCTATTGCATGACACCAGGTCCATCCATCATAGTCCAAGGAGTTCTGACATGTTCATACTCTGATTCCTTCTTGGTTCTGAGAGCAGAAACCCAGATTTTCTCTCAGGGTAGAGAAAAATAGCATTGTTACCTTAGAGATACTTCAGACATGGTTAAGACTGTGGACATGGGTCATCTGTGCAGAGAAGTCCTCTGGCAGGCAGAAATCCAGAGTATCCCACTGGAGAATCTGATCCAAAGCCAATGAGAAATGCCATCCAGGGCCCAATTTCTCTCAGTCTGGCTTTGACCCAGGAACATGTCCTTCTTCTGAACAGGAAATCAAGTTTTGGAAACAGATTTAAAAGGATGAGGAATTACTCAAGACCCTGGTAACTTACATTTCACACAAGTTCTGTGGAAATCATTAGAGCCGCTCCTAATCTCAGTAGCAAAACTTCAAATCTCACAGAGTTCTCCTGGAGTTATCTGTGTTTAGAGCAATATGGCCTGACAATTTGGTTTAAGTTTTGTTTGACTAAGTCACAGAAGTATTTAGCCCAAATTAGTACATCCTGCAAGATGAAATGTGAAACCACGGCGCAACACAGACACATTTCTCTTTCAAAGCCATGTTTGGAAGAACTTAAGAACCTTGAACACTTTAAAGCTATTAAGTGGACAGCTTTTGAGTTAGATTTGCCTTAGTACTGACACTGATCTCACAAGAATGCAACAATCTTTGCCACAAATCCTGTGCTAAGGCTTTCCCTCTGTTGTTCCATGATGTCCATGTCCAGTACATTATTTCATGTGATTGACTGGGTGACAACTCACCCAGCCCTGTGCCTCAAAACTGGAAGTTGTCTTCAGGAAGTTTTTTGCTGAAAGAAATGCCACTTTTCGAAGAGTCTTCATTGGCAAATATTTTATTTCGCTATAGATGCCTTGAAGGAAGAATTCAAATTCAGTAGAATCTAATATAACATGTCATTTTATATTCTACCATTCCAGCAGGCAGAGGCAACACAGTTCAGTGAAAGCACATGTTCCTTCTGACGCACCGTTTAGATGAAATGGTGTGTATGTACATTTTATGTATTTTTTTCTTTGGTTTGGTCTTTAAAAGATTTTTTTTTCAATTTAAAAGCTTTAATTTTTCATAAATGTAACCACTTCTGCTTGGCAAATAGAGGGCTGAATGAAATTTACTGTGAGAGTATTCCTGGCTGTGTTAGGATCAATTAAATTGCTCAGGAAAATATAGTTGGAGCTTTTGTGGTTTGGGCTAATTGGTGGCATTAGTTGTTATTATCAGCTTGATAATAATGTGTATCTTAGACATCTGGAATTATTTCTACACCTTGGTAGGTAACCTGGGAGATTGGAACCTGGTATGTACCTGCAGACCTCTTGAATTTAAGATAATACTGAAAATTAGTCCAGAATTCAGATACAAGGATACCTGAATCAGAGGGTTCCTGTGTGTTTAGTCAAAATAAATCCTGCATCTCTACTAACTCAACCTAAAAGAAATCTGGAGATAGGCCATACATAAATACTTCATAGAGTGTTGTGTACACTAATTAGTAAACACAAATTTCTAAGAGCTTTCTGAATCTTGAATAAACATTGCTTAAACAAATGAACACAAATTATTAATAGAAACTGTAATCTCCCTCTCTAACTATTATTCTTACTGGGCCCTAACTACTTTGATACCAGAAGATTAGAAGAATAAAACCAAGTTAGCTTTGCCAAATAGGAAAATAAAATATTCCAAAGAACAAACGAAATAATCTTAAATCTGAGGCCATGTACAAATCAAAGAACGATGAATCTTGTATTGCCCAAACCTTGTTGTTGAACTTCTAATGGTAAAATCTGTGCCTTCCACTAACTGTTAGATAGTCTTGCATGACTGCGGTGTTGTTTTATGTATGTGAGCCAACTTTGCAATAGAAGGTGACAAACAAAAAAGATGGAAAAATATATAAAATGGTAAAAAAAAAAAAAAAATAAAAAAAAAAGTCTACTTGCCACCTCAGGCTTTAAAACTCTTCTTACACACTTCAGCATGAAGTCTATTAAAGTGGAATATAGTGGAAATACAATATACAGCAATGAACGTCTCCAAACCAGCAATTTAGCGCTAAAGCTGAGGGCAGTTCTTATGCACCGACTTTTAATACCGAGACGATTTGTGGTCTCACAAAGTTCCTGCCTTGGGCAAGAATTGTGCTGTGCTCTAATAGGTCTAGTTTGTTGACTGTCAGAATAATGGAGAAATTGGTAGCAGAGGGCCTGAGTGCTGTAAACAGCTGAGATAATTAGAAGGTCTGTCAGGAGGAGAGTCAGGCTAAAGCAGTTTACGTTCTGTCACAGGGAGGAAAGCATTCATTCAGAAGGCTGCTGGATAATGTGGGATATGTTGCCTTGTGTCCTCACAAGCTTGTCTAGAGATGGAGGAAAAAGTGCTTCTCGTCGACTTAGCTGGCTTTCTCTACCCTCTTTCCTACAGCAGGCTTGCGAGAGTTTATATTTCTTATTAATAAAATAATACATCTTGCAAGCAAAATGCTGACTTGCTGTATTTTAAGCCAAGCTGCTGGGTTAATAGGATGCTCAGAGTCAGGCAGGGCAGTGCAGGGGGGCTGTGGAAGCTGCAAGGGTTGAAGGAAAGCATTTGTGAAGAGCAGACATGAAAAGAATCCTCTCCACACCCCCCAAAAAAAAAAGAAAAAAACCAAACCCAAACTAACCAGCTGAGTGTATGGTTATGTCACCACCTTAAAGAGAGTGCTCCTGTATAGACAGAGAAGTGTTCCATAAGTTGTTAACGCGAGAATTCTGATGCCTTAGCCAAGAAACTAGACAGTGGGAAGCTCAGCAATCTAGAAATTGCTGTGACTAAGCCTTTTCTAGGCAACGACATGCCTAGGGATGGAGTAAGCCAAAGATTTCAGGGCTGGTTTGTGGTTTTGGTTCTTACTTTAGGGCCCGACTTCTGGAAAGATGGAGGTTAGCTGTCTTCCACATAAAAAGTCTTAGAGATCAGAAACTGGTTAATTAAAAAGATAATCACTTGAAAGTGATGGTATTTCAAAAAATACAGAATTAGTATAAGAATATAATATAGTGCAGAGAATTCAGAAGTGAGTAGGGAATGAGGTGCTGAGGTTGAGATGTTAATGCTTAATAACAAGCAAATATTATTAAGTTTGGAGTTATAGTGAAATGGGGAGAGTGGGACAGGCACATGGCCAAGAGACCTTTGTCCTTCTCACTCTGCCTTTAACAAGTCACACATTAACTTTGCTCTCACATGAGGCTCTGTACCTCACCCAAGAGCCTTGGGGATCCATAGGTGTCAGATGATTTTCAAGCTGCTGTTTATGGATGCTGCCATGGCTTCCATCTCACGGGGTAGAACTGGGAGAACAGATTCTTGCATGCTGTTTTAATTTAATGTGGATTTCTCCAAGGATTACCACATTTTCCTGGGTCTGTGGGAAAGAGAGAGGCAAAACAGAGGCTAGGAGTGGATATTTTTAAAGCTTGGACGGTCCAAAGCCACCAAAGCAAGGAATATAAGGGACCTAGACCCACTCAAAGAGTGACATCATTCAGACAGCAATATTTGGCATTGTTTCTCCTGCAACATCCACATCCCTCCTGCTCCACTGCATTTTAGAGTAAGGGGCAGATAATTCTTCTCCATCAGTTTCTGCCCCTGGTTCCCACTGTCCTTCTGAACACCTGAAGAGCTGCTGCTTTAATAATTCGGTTGTCTTTTTGACAGGACTGGAGGAGTCTTTTTTAAGCTCCTGCAGCACAGTGGAGCAGCAGGCAGCAGACAGTGCATGATTGCATTGGGACTTGAGAGCAAACTCCAGCTCGCTGTCAATGGCTGTGTGCCAGACAGCTCCGCCTGCAGAGAGCAAAGCCTTCCAGAAGGCTGAGCATCCAAAAAGGAGACTGTCAACATCCCCCTGAACAGTGAGAGGGGGAATCGCCACGGAAAAAAAGGGAGCAAGCTGGAAAATTGAGGTGTATGGGGAGAAGTGGTGAAAAAGGGCTAATTATCTTCCTATTCCCCTCGCATGCACCAAAAATAGCATCTGCTTAAGGATGAGGGTTTTTTTTTCCCGCCAGTTAAGTTAAATGGACATCCCACCTGTTGTTTGGTGAAGTGAGATCACTCAAGGAAGATGGAGTTGGCCAGAAGCCACCTCCTGACAGTGAGAGGCAGGTCTGAACAACAAAGTTTGGATCAAGATCTGAACTTCTCTCCCATCCAAATGTGCTTGGATCCGGAGGTTGGCTGACACCCATCTCTGCTACATCCACTCTGTGATTATGTGTGAATGGCCCTAGTGCTTCTCACTACACCCCATGTAATCACTTGCATTTGGGCATCGTTCTGCAAGAAAATCTGCTGTCATGATGGCAAACGCGTGTGATGCTTTGCCGGATGGAGATTCACCCCTAAACCTCACCAGACATCAGTTTTCACCTGGGAACATGCTAACGGAGCTTCGCTGATGACAACTTCCATATTTACAGGTCTCATTATTAAGTCAGCTTGAACTCCAGGTTCGAATGGAGGATCCTTTCCCAAACTGATACCAAAACAATGCATGTTTGGCAGCCTGTGTGCACGTGCAGTGGGCCTGATTCTGACTCTTCACATCTGGCTCCTGCCTGTGCAGTCCCATGGACTTCAGTGGGATTGCTCCTGAGAAGAATTTGATGAATACCATATTGTCCTATGTATCAGCCACAGATTATCTACAAAAACTGCGATTCATCAGCGGTGTGGTTTACAGGCATACATAAGTTATGTGAGGGGAAGTTGACTCTGGGGCCCCCTCCTTCCCAGCAGTCCCATTGCCCCTAATTCCTGCCCCACTTGCTTCCTTTACCCTCGATCCCACTGCTTCAGATTCCTCCCTACTTTGGGTTCTGCCCTGCCCTCTTCACCTCTGATTCTGTGTGGTTTGTGAGAAGCCATCTGGGGATGCATTTTCAAATGTCAATGCTTTTTAAGGAATACTCAATATATGCAAAACAGCAAGCTAACTGATTTTTTTCCTTATTTTTCCCTATTTTTTTTTCCTTTTTCTGTTTGCTCTCTGAAAAATAGAAGGAAAAGAAAATGAAGGGAAGTTTCAGTTTTCTGACCGAAATTGAATCTGGGAAAAAATCCATGCATTACATGAAATATTTCATTTCCTCAAAAGTTATGATTATTTTAAACTTTTAAAATATAAGTTTGGCTTTTTTCTAAAAATATCCTTCTGAAACAAAACAAAACAAAAAGAAATTATTTATTTCAAAAGAAAAACCAAAAAATATTCAGACTTTCTCTTTCTGTGGTCCCAATAAATTATTCGGAGTTTAACACATATTCTGGGAACATGTTTCTCAGAAAAAAATAGCCTTTAAAATCTACTCTTGATTAACATGAGGGGAGAGGTGAACCAGAGCCCCTGCATTTGAGGAATCATTTACTCACCCTTAAGGTGGGAAAAATGAACAGAGGTGAAATCCATAATAATTTTTGGCACAGAAGCTCTTTTTTCGGGAGTCACGTACACAGCTGTGATGAACTGCAGATAAAGTCATGTATCTCACCCAAAGTCATACAGCAAACCTCTGGCAGAACCAGGAGTACAAGTGCACTGTGTGTGGTTCCTTGCTATCTGTAGTAACCACTCATAAATGCTGGTTTTATATAATTATGTGCAGCTAGTCTATAACCAAAAGTATAATTTTCACTTTGCATTGTGCTCTTTCCAAGTTTTTTTTAAAAGTGAGGACTGTATGTAGCAATCATGGTTGATGCCCTCAGTTGACCTTCAACCAAAAATGAGGTCTTGTTTCTTTGGAAAATTATCCAATAACTTCTGACCTCATATACACTTCAGCTACTGTCAGAAGAAAGAGGCAATAAATAGTGCTATGCAAAGAAAACAAAATGATTATCCTACAACCTAATAAGCAATTACAAAGGGCAAATTACTTTTACCCTCAGTAATTTTCTGCCATTAGATAATTAACATCAGAAGTATTAATGATCATTTTAACAAATTACCATATAATTATAATGTGTTTCTTCATTTAGCCCTACATATTGTACAAATCCTTCTAAGATTTGTCTATTAATTGAAAATACATTATTTATTGGTTTAGCTGAGTAACAACCCACACTGGTAACCAAACCCATTAAAGAAATGCTGTACTGCTTGTAACTAGCTGTCACCCTGTGGTCACCAGAACAATTCTTAGTGGATGCAAAGTGTCACTGACCAGGCTCAAATTAAGGATCAAATGGAAAACTGTAATGGGTCACAATATTTACTGGGGTCACAGACCTAGAAATGTCATGTCTCTGACTCGTTTTAACTTCAGCTGGAATGGAGGCTGAGAGTGGAACAAATGCACTCAGGAGTTTACAGGGCCAGCACATGCTGGTGGCAATCCTGCTTCTTAGATTAATTAATTTCATAACATTTCCATAATACAGTTTTACTTAGTGTACTTTTCATAATCTAATTTTAGTTGAATTGCTTTGCACAATCTGCTCAAAATGTGTTTACGATTCAGAATTGTTAGAGTCCCCTTCTCATTTTTTGCTTAGCTGCCTTTGTAAAATCTGCCTAAATTGGTGAAATAAATTAGGGGAACGCTGCCAAAACTGGGTTTTGTACTATCCTAACATTCAAACCAATTCACTTGGGCCAGGTTTTTCAGCACTTCCCATGAATCCTCCCTTAGATGTACAGGAACAGGAACATGGCTGGAAAAGTGAGCTTCAGGAGCATGATAGAGATTTTTCTGTGGGAAGAGGATTTGGGATGTGGGGGCGGGTTTGGGAAGCTGATTCCAAATCACCCATTTCCAATTTGGGAACAGATATGGCCCATGTGACCTAAGCATCTTGTCAAGACAGCTTGAATTTGAAATTGTGAATATGCATGTGGATGAGCTACAGACCCAAAAGGATTCACAGGATGATGTCTATGTGAATAGCCTGGAATTCACCCTTGGGCAAAAGGCTGGGAGAAAGCTTGGAAAACTTGGCTCATGCGAGATACAAGTCCTACAGCTTTCCTGTGACTCCCTTGGACAGTGTCAATGGTATGTACAACATATACATGCAAAAACAAGAAAAAATTATCCCCTTCTGACAATTCCTGAAGAGGGAAATGATTTGGAATAAATTATTCATTACAGAACTACTCAGCTTTGGCAACAAATCTGCAGGTTAAGGGAGAAGGGGAGCTATTCTGTCTGCAATGGTGTGTTACAGGCATTCTCTATTTTGGGAGCTTTAGCTTTGTGAACAGCTGATGACATCCTGCCTCTTTCTTAATTTCTGTGCTTTTTGGGAAGTCCTCTAACATTCTTCCTCTCGAGAAGCTTCACAGGACTCAGGAACCAGAAGGATGAAGCAGGGTTATTACTGTTTAAAAAAAATATTGTTCCTGTGTTAGGAAAGACAGGTTCCAGCTCAGGTTTCCTCACACCTTGATAATCCTTGTACAAATACAGTTTTCTGCCCCAGGTCCCTCATTCCTCCAGTGTGCTCTTCTGTGTGTGGATAAAAGCAGAGAGAAATGAGCATCCAAGGGCTTTTCAACAGCACCTCTGAAATAATAATAATAAAATATAAATTTCAGGAGTGGTTTTCTTGCTTCTTGAGTAAAAGACTTGAGTTATACTCACACTTACAGTTAATAATAAAGGCGTACAAGGAATGAAGCTCAAGGCTGAACACATCAGCATGAAGGTTGTGGGGTGTAATCCTTGTCTCACTAAGCTCTCTGGCCCAACTTCCACTCTCTAGGCAGGGTAGGACAACACTCCCGACATCACTGGCTATTCATTTTCATAGATATTGAACTTTTCTTTTTTTAATTAAAAAGAATGATTTTTTTTTTCCTCCTCCTGCCACTTCCAGCTGCCTGAACAGCTATGATGACACCTTACAAAGTTGCCATTACATTAGTGGTATTAGTATTAATCACACGTTGCTTGATACTGTAATTGAATAGTTTTTACGCAGATGATATTAACTGATAAAATATGGCATCCTCATGAGAAAACATTACCTTGAAATATTAGTGTTATAATATGTTAATTTCTACTGAGGATAGGAGCACAGATATATGAGGAGATGTAAATTTCCAGCACTTGTGCTGACAATTTCCATGTCAACATAATTCTTAGGAATTCCTACTCACTATTTTGTGATGACTTATATGATGATGTATAACAACTTAAGGGGCTTTAAAATGCAGTATTTTGACTAATGCAGGTTGGTAAATAGCACACAGGACTGTTTCCTCCTCTTGATTCTGGGAAGGCTGACGCAAGCCCTTGGCATCGCCAGAAATTCACCAACCCCAAAGCTGAACCCCAAAGTGGGGCTCAGATGGCTCTGGGCGCTTTGCAGCTGCATTTGGCAGTGAGAGTAAAGGGTTTTATATCACAAATTGAGGGTGAAATAGAATAATAATTAAAAAAAAAAACAAGGAGAAAACGGTAGGTGGTTAGTCCAGCATGTCTGGCAAGGTTGTCAGAAACTGTATTTTGGCTTGAAGTCTGACTGGTAAAACATAGTCCAGACAGTTTATCCCAGCTGTAGACTCTTAATTCTGATCTATCTGTTTTCTGTATGCTCACTCCCAAGAAGAGTTGAACCTGACTGCGTACTTATTAGGATAAACTAAAGGGAGCTGTGCCAGGGCCCTGAACTGGACAGAAACCACAAGGCCTCATTAACACTCTTATTGCTAGGGGATAGTTTACACCAAGCTCCGCTTGCCTTGCTGGCTTCTCATTTAATGCCACTGCTCCCCATGAGTTCCTCAAGAAACAATCTGGAATAACAAGACAAGAACCTCAGAGTGGAGAGGGGCGCCCCAAACACAGGACAGATGACAGCAACAGGAGTTCTTGCATCCATAAAGAGGCAGCTAACCTGGCTGCTTGCTCTCTCTTGGGCTAATCTGAATTAATTGGTGCTATTTGTGCCTTTGATACTCAAATGCAGAGCCTGGGGGTGGGAGTTCTCATGAAACAAGTGGCCACTTGGGAGAGCCGTCCCAGGTCCAATCATGTCATGGGCTCATTTGTCTCCCACAGTAATTCACTACTCACTTCAGTCACTTTAAATGTAAAACAGCTGCTGCTGCTTAGCCCTCTTTTAAGGTACCTAACCAGCAGCTTTAAACCAATCCTGAATGGGTCCCATCCCATAATAGTCTCCCACACAGTGGTCATTTGGAAACAATTAACCCTTGATTCAAGATCCTCTTAAAGAATCCTTTTCCAGGCTCTTCTCTGCTGTGGCCTATTGCATCCTTGCCTTGCCCCTTGCATGGGAACAGCTTTATCCTTTGGGATTGCTGTGGTTTGTGCAGCAGTAACAACCCCTCTGTACCTGCCAGGGTTGCTGCATGGCTTTTGGGCCAGCCCCATCTGCCCTGAAGAAAATTGAAGGTGTCACATAAAACAGACTAGTCCTTTATTAAAAAAAATAATAAAAAAAGGGAGATATTTGTTTCCTCTCATCATTTCTCCTCCCACAGTACCTGGGGGTCTCATTCACATGTGTTTGGCATGGTTGCTACCCTTTGCCTCTCTCAGTCTCTGGTGATATGATGAACTGGAGATTAATCTGTTTTAAGGGGAAGCATCTGGCTTTGAGCTAATAAAATATCAATTTGTAACAGGGAGGAAAAGGCTCAGCGAGAGGTCTGCATGCTTAGGGCTTTGAGACCCAATTTGCTTCGGGAGTTTAATGCCACTTGTGAATTTTAGGCTGTGCTCCGAGCACTTCAAAACCTTTCTCCATGCAGTGGTCTCAGCTTTCTCCACAAGCCCCGTGTTTTCCCCTTGTTGGGGGTATCTCCCAGCTCTGGATCCTGCAGGGCTGCCCCCTCCCTTCCCTTTTCCTCCTGGCTCTGCGGCCAGATGTGGCGGCCCCTCGCTGGGATGTCAAACTGGCAACACCCTTGATCCAGGCAGACAGACACTCAATAGCCAACTTCTGGAAAGCCTCCCCCCGCACTGGCCGGCTCTGACACAAACCAGCTGAAGACATTGCAATGCCAGAAAGTGTTACAGCTGGGCTGCCTGACAGATTGGCAGCACACACGCTGATTTGGGGACTGCATTTGGGGGCCCGCGAAGTACTCACTGTCCAGGCACCGAGCCACTAATCACAGTTTACATTAGGCAATCAGATACTTTTCAACTACTGAATGATCTGCTCTTTCCCCCCGCCCTTTCTTCACCTTACAGGACCCTGTGTGTGTATATACAGCACCTCGGTGCTCCACATCTGCATCATGTTTGGAGCCGTATCTAATGCGCGGCTACCAACCTCAGCTCAGGCAGACACAAGGAGCCCAAATCACTGCTGCTCTCCTTCCTCCTCCCACTCCCCCAGCCTGACTTTTGCCTGTTTCTGTGCTGAATCACTTGATTAATTTAACCTGGGGGTTACCTGCTTATGGAAAAATCCTACAGGATTTTATATGAAGAGAAAGGCTTGGTGTCATTCTACAGGGGTCTGTCAGCATATAGAATCCTAGGAGTGGCTTTAGATACAGCTCCAGAGATCAGATCTTCCCTGAAAACCATAGATTTTAGAGTCATTTTTCTGGCATGCTGCTGGCTTAATCACTTTTATGTTAGAAGTGTTTCATTAGGAATGAATCTATGTCAGCCCCATGTGCCAATTCTGATCCCTGCCTTGGCCCAGCCATGGTGCTGCAGATATATGTTCCTGTAAGATAAGTGTGCCATGGCTGGATGTCTAATGAATATGGCCTCATTTACAATAAGAAGGACTTAGACCTGGCTGCGACCCAGAGGATCTATTCCAAAGAAATGCTGACATTTTGGAAAACCTGGGTCCCGGTCAGAATGAATAGCTGGAATTTTTATCTTTTCCAAGCCAAAAAAAAAAAAAAAAAAAAAAAAAAGGTGCTCTGAAAAATGTGCTCTGTATTAAAACGTTAAAAACAAGTTAGGCGCCAATTTAAGGAAAATATGTAAGCACAGAACATGAAAATTCATATTTTAATATAAACACATAAGTGAAATTAACAGAAATGTTTTGATGATGCTGAAATGAGGTATAATAGCTTCTTCTCACCAAGTTTTTTTGTCACAGCTGATTTATTCCTATGGAAATGTTTTGATTTTGATGAAACTCTATAGTTCCCACTGATAATTATTTTGTAAGAAGAAAGAAAACAAACTACACCATGTGAGAGAGCCCCAGGCTTTTCCTTCTAAAGAGGAAGGAGGGATCTATCACCAATCTTTAAATAAGCTCCCAAATCTCCTGAATTTGCTTGTGGAGAGTCAGCTCTTGGGGTTCAAGCAGAGCGAGAAGGTGCTTTAATGGTTTAACAAGTGCTAAACTGTGCTTTGTTGGGTTAATATTGCCCTCTTCACTCTTCCTTCACAGACATTGCAACCAATCTTTGCCAATTATGGCTCCATTTCCCAATGTAAAAGTGCAAACACTGCTGCTTAATCATCTTTCTGAAGATCTCTCACATAAAGCTCTGGTAAGCCCCAATTAACCAATTAACCAGGTGTAAACACACCCCTGATGTGAAGTGGGCACCCGCACTATAGTGCAGATAAACAAATAAATAAAAGAACGGGGTTTAATTTGGGCCCAGATTGTAGTTTTGTGCTTCCAGGGTAGAGCTGAAGACTGTTTATTTCTTTCCCTGGCGAATTTGGGATGCGACAACCAACAAACATCCCTGATGACAAAATGGGAGAGGAAAGGGCTGTGGATGAGGCAAATACAGTGTATAACAGGGGAGGCACTGTGTGCAAGCACACACACTTAGAGCCTGAGCTAGAGCAGAGTGGACTTGAGAGATGTTATTACGCATTCAGGCAACTTCAATGTGCCACTAATAAAATTAAGTGTTGGAACATAAATGTTTTAATTTTAGTGCGAATGCTCCAAGCAATACCCCCTCCTGCACCCTTCTCTCCCACCCCCAGCCTAGACTAATCCATTTAGAGACAAATTTACATTTTATTTCTCCAAACCCTATTAGCATTAATATAAAGGTCAGCACTGAAAAGGCAGCTTCAGAAGCTAATGTGCCAGTGTGCTGTGCTCTGTGACCAGATGAGGGCACGTGGGTCTCTCACCCACTGAGTCTGACAAGAATTTGTAATTTAAGAGGGCGGTCCTCCTCTCCCAACATCCCCATAGCTCATGGAGATGATCAGGTCACCCTCTGGAAACCAAATGGGACTGCTTTCCCTGATATCAGAAGGGGCAAAGGGGAAGAAATCACTCTGTGAAAAGCCTTCGATGACATGGAAAAAGCTATGTATTACATATATTGACAATATTTAAAGGCTTTTGGGGAAAACAACATTAATTTTGGAAAAATTCAGCTTCAACAGCGACGTGCTTTGGGTGTCCCTTATTGGGGATTTTATTAAGGGATTATGTGGGCTGCAAACAGAATAGTGCTGGTTGGGATATTTGGCCTCTCAGCCCATCTTTGCTCCTGAAGGAGTCCAAAATGTCATTCAGGAGTATCCCTGCAGCTGAGTGGTGATGTCAGAGCCTTGAAGAGAAAATTATTCTGGTTTCAGAAGTGTAAAATATCTGTACGAGAACTCTATGAGCTTGATGTGGTTTGATGTTTAGTTCAGCTAAGATCCCCACCCTGAGAAAAAGCTGAATAACCTGGACTAATCCCATTGAATGTACTGGGCCTTCTTCTGTGTATAAAATTACTTATGTTCTAATTTTTCAGAGGACCCAGGCCAAGGACATTGACCACACATGCTGGACATCTAATTCACTCATGGCTTTGTGTCTAAATCATGTTAATTAAATCTCAAGTTTCAAACAGATGTTTTGTCAGACTTAAACAGGAATGAAGTTAGCTTCATGTCCTGGATCAAGATCCTGTGAAATTCCTATTTTTGTATAATCACAAAGCAGATGCCAAGGTAAAGCCGAGTGGTCCAAATTAACGTCATTCCTCCAGGCAAACTACATCATCCATTACATTTGTTTTTCCCCCATTATACTTGTGGGGTCTTCCTCCTCCTACTGCTACTACCATTACTACTAATCCAACATTAAAAGCTAAAGATTTCTTTAAAAAAAACCCCATAAAAATAATAAATCTCAAGCCCCAAACAAGGTCTCAAGCCACTCTAGGCCGAGGTGTCTAATTCAAGGATAAACTGATGGAGCAGGTGGAGATGCCAAATGTCATTAAGTTTGCCAGAGCCCTGCGCTGAGGAACACAAAGGTGAGAAGTATATTCCACAACAAATGACCCCTGACCGGGAGCTCCCTGCTACCAGTCCCCCTCGCTTTTAAATTAAACCAGTAAGCCTACTTGAGTGTCTAGCTTGTTTCATTTGATTCCACTCCAGGGGAAATGCAGCCTCTCAATTAAAGCTTTTAGAGTTTCACATGTGAAACCAAGGCATGGAGGCTCCTGAAGCTTGTGTGGAGGACTGAGGCAAGACATTTGAGTTCAGTTTCTTCCCCTGCAACAAGGAATGCTCGTATTGTTTCACCTCATGCCTCAGTTTCCTTTTCTTATCAACGTGCATGCCCAAAAGGCACTCCTAAAACATCCAGGTGGAAATATGTGCAGTGTGTCTTTTTCTTGTACGTTCTGACAGTGTTTCAGCATCTTCTTGAATTCTCAGGGTTGTATTAGTGATCTTCATTTAACTCGCTTTTCAAACAGAAAGCCATAAATAAAGAATCAATAGAAAAGCCCAGATGTGTCCCCGTAGGTGAGGGCTGCAGGAATGCCATAGTTTTCATACCATCACACAGGCAGACGTTTGGAAGATTAGGGGCTGCTGAATGCATCGCTGGGGATCAGCACAAAGTTATTTGCAGTTGTTTCTGTAATCGTGTTGCTCGGGGAGAAAATTCACAGTATGTCTTGCTGCCTGCCCAACTCCCAGCCAGGCACCCTGGCACCCTGCTGGGGGGTGCTAATGCCCTGTGCCATGCCAGAAGACATGTAAATTAATTAAGTGGCTAAACACTTGCTCTGTGTTTGTTTCTTTCCTGTTATGGTTTGGACTTTTTGATATCTTTTTAAAATAATTTAAATCTGTTCACGACTTTTTTTGATGGGGCCACAAATAGTTCTCATGCATAGCAAATATAAAGCTGGGCATTTGTGGGCTCAATTTACATGAGTTGGGATGGAAAGATAAGATAGAGATTAGGGTCTCTAATTCAAATATTCATATTCATTTACACAAAGATCCTGTTTTCAGGGGACAAAACTGAACATTTAGTAGTATGCATTTAATCCCATAGTATCCAGGAAGGAATGGTTCTGCCCTTCCTTATCTAACTTCCAGGGTCAGGTGTATGATTTCTTCTCTTCTCCTTTTTGGGGGACAAAAAAAGGGATGGTACAACTTTCATTCTTCGGCTGGTTTCCTGCAGGAGTGACTTTTACCTGATCTCCCATTGCTGACATGGTTGGATGGGCATTTCTGCTCCTCTGCCTGTCCACTCTTGGTAATTCTGAAACTGTCAAGAAATTTCAGACAGATTTAAAAGAGAAAACTTTTTAAATCCTTCAAATTTGATGAAAAGAGATAGGCAGAGATGTGTTCTGATAATGAATCCATTGAGGGAAAGACCCCAACTTGTGGTCAGTACTGATCTACTGATCAGAGAATTCACATCAGAGAGCCACTGCCAATGCTCTGCTCACAGGCAAAGCTCCAGCTGGTATTTCCAGCTTCTGGGATACCAGAGCCTCCAAGGACAGCCTTTGATGCCACAGGAAAATGCTACTGGCCTATTTGTTGCTTGGATAGAGAGTTTCACTGAGCAAGAAAAAAACCAAGGAAGCTGATTCCAACTAAAAAGTTGTATTTTGTCAACAGATCACAGGAAAACAACTATGTGAACTTGTTACTGATTCACATTGTCATTAATAACACAATCAGATCTCCCCATACATCACCAGATAGAAGGCTGGAGGATTTTACTGCTTTGAGCCTTGTGTTTTAAATCTTTGCTGATGTTCCTGTCAGAGCTGAAAGAGAAGTTTGCATTACTGATGGGTAAACCTCATAAAGCATCAGGTAGGAGTGCTTGGTTTGAATAGGAAGACAGAACTTCCAGTGCTGTGCCAACACAACCAGAACTTCCTTGATTTTTAAAATGTTTAAAATTTTTGATGGCAAACTCAAGAAATATGGATTTGCTTTGGAGATGCCATTTAGCTGTTGTTTTCCTTTCTGCAGGGAAAGTATTTATCTTATGGATGTTTTTGTTTCTTTTTTTTTTTTTTCCTGGGGTTAATTGAGCCCAAGCCCCCAGTAGCGAGGTACCTGACTGTTGGTTTTATGGACCACATCTGCACAGTATGGGCAGAGCCTTCCAATCCCCTAGACCTGCTCAGCTGTACAGAAGTCAACGGAGCCACAATAAACGTGGAAACTCTGCAGTGAATGTGTCCCCTAATGCTCGCTACAGCTCTCAAAGCCTGGCCCAGCTTTACTGAGTGCAAAACTAGGAATGAGCGCTTTTTTAGGCACCAGTTTATTAGATGGCTGTTAAAAACCTGGTTGGGAATTTGGAGCTGGGAATCTGTGGGTTCTTAGAGTGAGAATGTTCAGAGGTGTCCTGGGGATTTCTTTTGACAGAGGTTTGAATTGCTTTTCACTGTAATTGAAACGCCTAGAAGTGACTTTATGTCTAATTTAGATCAGATGCAGAGGGTGCAAGGACCAGCCCTCAGCAGTTCCAGACAAGGTGATTTTTGATTCAGTAAACCCAAACATGTATCTTTTGGTTTCATAGTGACCTACACTTTGCAAACATGTGAGTCCCCACAATGACATCTGAACAGGGATAATGTGGCACTGGAGAAATAAAGAAAACCAGACACCCTGCAGTGAGGAAGACATCAAATTAAAACTCTTTAGAGAAATCTCTCGCTTCCTATTTGCTAAATCACTCATTCTGTAAATGTCTTTGCTGTTGGTGCTACCACATTTAATATGATCAATAGTCTTATTCTCTAGTGTTCCCCCAATTGATGGGTTGAAGATGCCAGGCAGGAGAGAAAGGGGGTGGGATGTGGAGTGAGGGGGCTGGGAGGAAGAAACTGTACTTGATCCTTATGGAAGTCAGTTAAAATTAATTGGAAAAAGCTTTTAAAGACCTAAGATGAAGACCAAATGTATCTCAGACCTGCGGCCTCATCCCCGACACTGAATGCGAAGGTCATTGCAAAGCTGTAGATTTATGCGGAAGGCTTGGGTGATGGAAAATGAGACAAAAGCATTTGGATTTTATTATTCCATTTACTCTGACCCTGGGCCATAAAGGGTTTGGAGAGCCTGTTTTATGTATTCAGCTGGTTGCCACACTGACAAGCATTTGGAGCCACTTAAATAAACCACCCCAACCCACAGCTGCAACAACACCATATCAAATACAGGTTAGAGTTGAAATGTAGAGCCAGCAGCACAGCGTCTCCAGCAGGTGCATGTGGAGTGTTTTTTAACCCCCTTGGTTTTGGAATAGTTCCCTTATTTATCTATCAGCTTTGATTTAAAGACCATTTAATCACCAGTATAACTCCAGGTTAGAGCATGCACACACACAGGCACCAACACATGCAAGATGCTTTCTGCTGCTCCTCCTGATTCCTGGTTTTTCATGGGACTAACACAGAGTTTGAAAACCTCCTGTTTTGAGCCCATACCAGGCAATTCTGTCCTAAGTGCCCCTTTCCCAGGTTGTTCTATACACACACTGAATCTCTCTGATTCCTGGCAGGCACCACCGCTTTGGGGAAACAAGAGACAGGAAAGAGTAATGTA
>NW_005054400.1:893497-896347 GCF_000277835.1 Geospiza fortis
AAAATAGAGCATGTGTTTGGACTGATGACAGCAAAACTAGGTATCCAGGAGCGCTGGGAAAAGGGAAAAGGCAGACAGTCAACTGCACATCCAGTCACTCAGAAATCAGTGGGAAACCTAATATCGAGTTTCTTAATGTGTCTTGCATGCTGCATGTGTAAAATGTTGAAACTCTCCTGTGGGCTACAGGATGTCTTGTGCCTATGTGAAGGTGTAGAGTTAAGCTTAAGTAATCCACAGACATTCAGATTTTCTAAAGAATTCGTTTTCACCCTGCCTGCCCCTCTTTTGTTCCAATTTTCCATTAATTTTGTGTGATTGTTCCTGCTCTGGCTCTCAAATGGCAATATCACCAGTGTGGATGCAAGTTCTTCTGAAAACTGCTACATTTGCTCACACAAGCCAAGTTTTTCATTTATTAGATTTAAGGAAAGCAATTCCCCTTTAAACAGGGATCACAACTACTCAGGGCAAAACACTGAGTAGCCAAGAGAGTTTAAAAAATGGCAAAAGTGTATGTCAAATACATTTGAGTAACAAAGCAATTCCAATCTCCTCTCAATAACCCACTAGCTGGAGAAAGAGGCTAATTTATGTGCTGTGAATTTTGCACTCAGCCTCTTCCTAGAGGCTATTCTTTCAGGAGAGAGTTGAAACACATGATGGCTGAGATGAAATGTTGGAAAAGACTGCACTGCTGTAGTGGGTGTTTTCTAATCTTGGCTAAATGAGCACAAGACAATGGTTTGTAGGACTTTTAATTTGTAAATTCCCATTTTCTATAGTTTATTTTCATCCATAGCATGTTTCCATAGGGATCAAACTGAATTCTCCTAACCAACACCTCTAGTCATGTATTACTAGGAATATTATGACAAAAGCTAGGGTAGCTGGGACATCTTGCAGTCTTTTAATTTATTCTTATTTTGTGTTATTCATATTTAATTTTGAGTGTCAGGCATTGCCTAATCTACATATCAATCTAGAATAAAATAGGAACTGATAATGTTTAACAAAATTCAAGGCCTCTTTTCAAATTAAGTGTCTCTCATGAGAGTGAAAGGACAATAATACCAATTCTCGCTTTCATGAAGCAAGAGAATGCAGTCAGCTCCATCTTAACCTTGAAGATAATGTTGCATGACAGACAGCTCTCCTTTGTAGGAGATGCAAACCCAAACTAGAAATCCCAACCTTTACTGCTCTCCTGCACCAGGAGGGAACGATAATCTGAAATTTGCTTCGTTAAACCAACATGGATCTTTAATGGTGTGCTCCTGAGTGCTGCTTTGTTTTGTAGGGTTTGTGGTGTGACCATGAAAGCTGAGGGTGTCCTTGCACGGCTCTCAGATACCTGGACACAGCTGTCCACACCTGAGGTGGCAAGGGAGCAGTGAGTCTCACCCTGACACAGGCAGAGCAGATGAATTGAGCGCTAGAAATGCCCTTTTCCCTGACTGCAGCAGGGCGTGAGCATGATGAGATCAGATGTAGACATCTACCTTATAGACATGTAAAGCTCCAGGAGACAAATCCCAGGCGTGCTCACCTTTATCAGCTCTTTGCCATGGCAAGGGCTGGGTTTGCCTCTCCCTCCCACTCTCTGCCTAGAGCAGGCAACAGTTCTGTCGCTTGATTTCTGAAATGTTCCCATTTAATTAATGTCACCGGACTCGGCGTAGAAAGATGTGAGTGAAATATAATTGTGTGGGCTAGAAAGAGAGTCGGAGGAGATGAGCTGAAGGTCTGTCCTGGCCTCAGACTCACAGCAACTGAACCTGAGCCAAATGTTGTGCAGAGCTGTTATCTGTAACATAATGTGAGTGAACTCCTGATCCAAACTCTTCAGGGGAGCCCAAACCCCAGGGCTCAGCTTTTTATTCAGTAATTATTGATGCAGTCTCAATATTCAGTATTGGAGCAAACTAATTTGCAGGCCTAATCATCCTACATCTGGAAATGGGAAATGAATTAAAAACAATTCCTATTTACTTATACATGATAATTAATCTTACTGGATTAAGAAGACCTGATACTTTAAGTGCTTCACTGAGGAGATTCCTCTGTGTTTTATGGGCATTTAATGTCAGAACTGAATGGAACTTAGAGGTTTTCTCCATGTCAAAATTTTCCAAATGTAAGTTGCAAAATGATCTGACAAACAAAAATTTGTAATCTTGAGCAAAAGCTACTCCAAACGGAATCAGTGTTGGATCTTTCTCACTGAAATATTGAAAACTTTCTATTTAAAGCTAATAGCTGCAGCATAAAAAATGTGCAAATCCAGTCTTCAATCAGATAATGTCTATATTTCCATGATGCTAGCAAGAGTTGGGTAAGTTGCTGAGGCTGATAACCTCCAGCCAGACCTGTGATACTAGAGAAAGAGAGCTGGAAATGTTTCCCTTTTCCTTTGGTTGCTAAAACTTGAAATCTTCCATAAGACACTTACACGGACCAAAGTAAAGAATGAAACGATAACCAAATCTGGATGGTTTCCAGCATCCAGAATTGATTCCTTTCTGTCTAGCCTAATCCCATTTAGGCTGCACTGATAGGGAAAGTGCTGGTATATAACAAAACTGGCAGTCCCAGCCATGTCCCTTCAGCCAAATATTGCAGAGTTTCACTGTGGTATCTCTAATGGTCACAGAAGCAGGTGAGAAAGATGGGAGGAATGAGCTGAGTCCAGCAATTCCCATATTGTTGTGTGGAAAACTGGGGTCATTTGGCTCACAATCACTGCTGCTTGTCCAGGGTTACATGAGTCAGAAAGCAAGCTAGCATAAGAACATAACATCACAGAATATATTGACCTGCTTAATTCAAAAGAAAAAAAAAAATAATAAC
>NW_005054400.1:896365-919951 GCF_000277835.1 Geospiza fortis
CATTTTAATTGACTTTTTCCCTTACAGCATTGCATTGGGAAATCAGCTCTGATATACTCGTAGCAAGGTGGAAAACAGTTGAACTCTTGTCAGATTTCTGTGGAGATCAGATGGTATTTATTTGCTGTGGTGCTCTCTTGGGCTAGATTCAAACTCAGGTTCTGCAGATTACAAGGAAAACCTTTGGAGCCTCAGATGGATTTTATGCTGACTAAATTTAGAAATATTAGCAATTAAACCTGAAGCTGGGTTCCTTTTTCTTGGCATTCCTATGAAATGTTGCATTAAGGAGAGAACAGGGTGAAAATAAGAGCTGGTGGACTAAGGAGGAGGATAAAAGATTCATGAATATTTCTGCTAATAAAAAGTGCTGAGCTTGGCCTATTTGATTCATGGGGTCACATTATGCATTATTTTTGAGTATTCAGATGACCTCCAGGAATTTGTAAAGCTTTCATAAAAGTAGAGAATTTCTTGATATTTTAGCCCCAAGTATGCTTTTAAAGAGCACCAATCTCATACAGACACAACTTAATTCCAATTCTAGAGAAAATATTGTTGCTTCCAGTATTAAAATCATAGGTTATATTAACAGAGCAGATACAATTTTTTTTCTCTTTTCTAGGAGAAAGCACAAGCACTTAATTTGTTTTGAGGATGCTTACTCTTTATTGTCACAATTAATTAAAAAATTGGTTGTAGGCATCTTAGGAGGAGGCAGAAGTGATCCATAGGAACTGGACAAGCAGTCACATCACTGACTCCATCAATAACCACAGCCAAAATGGTTTGGAATGCCCCATCACCTGTATATAATTTCTGCCAAATTTCCATGAATCTTTCAGAGTAACAAAAACATTTGTAGAAAATCAGAAGCTGTTTTCAAGCTGATTTTCGGTGAAAATAAAAAAGGAAAAAATAGACACAAATATTACTGTGAAAAAGAAAGGCAAGGAGGAGGAAATCTCAGCCTGGTTGCCTGTCTTATAACTTTGTGAAATACTTCTGCTGTTTTTAGGTCCTCCAGCCAAATGTAAGCCCTGAACAAAACCCAGCCCTGTTGAGCAAACTGCTTCCTAGCTGCAAGCATGGTGACCATTCCTGCAAACAAAGAGAGAGGAAAATATGTAAATTTAAACAAATTCACAATTCTTTTTTCCTCAGAAAAAAAAAGCTTTCATGTTATTTGAAATAGCCAGACTGCTAGAGTAATGTTCTTACATATAAATGGAAATCCTTTTTGGTATTTACACTACTGATTTCTGCACTTTCTTTAATCTCTGCTTTCAAATTAATAGACAATAACATCAGATTCCTTCCTTGGCTCACTCAGCACTTGTGCATATTTACCCAAGTGTCTAGAGTGGAGATTGTACACATATCTCTAATCCACCTGCCTATGTTAGTTAAAAGCCCAGATAAAATCAGCAGCACTTAAATCTTAACCTTTTAAGTCTGAAATGTTTTTAAAGTCTGGGCTCATGGCAACTCCACTGAAGACGGGGTGGGGGGAGAGGTGGAAGTTGAATGTAAAACATTTCACAGCTAAAACTATTGTTTCTTTCCAGTGAAAACTAAGCTCAGGAGTCCCACAAGAGTGTTACTCTGAGAACATTAGTAATGCTGACCAGCTCATAAAGTTTGCAGCAGTGTTGAGTGCTCCAAGCCTCCTACAGTCAACTTCATTTTCTGTCTCGTCACTACACAGCTCCCGAAAACCTCAGCAAGCAAAAGAGAAGCTCAAGGAGTGCGAGCTGTGATATCTGGGTCTCTCCTTCCCCATCTTTGCCTTTTGTTTCAGTGTTTGGATCTGGACCCTTCAGAGGCCACTGAGTGATTTAACACCTGGATGGCCCCGGGACAGCGAAGATACTCTAACAGTGTGTTGTGCTCCCTTCTTCCTTAAATAGTTTCAAATCTCTTGTTGGCTTCCCTCAGGAGCTGGGCCTGAGCGAACAGATGCACCTATTCCTTAGGGAATGAATAGTTTGTTTATGTAGAAGAGATGAATGGGGCAGTAAGGGCGTCTAGGTCAGTTATTTAGCATGAAAAAAGCCATCAGGATCACCCTGCGGTATTGCCCTAGGAAGTTTGGAGCAGCTGAGTACAAAGGTGTACACACATCCTCCTCCAGCGCCCCTCAGGGAGCACTTTAATTAGGAAGGAGGGCAAATTACTTGGGATGCTGTGTGTGGAGGTATGGAGACAGGCTGTCCCAGGCCTGTCTCCCGGGGGGACAGGGCAGGGGATGGCACTGCCGGCTGCGGGTGTTCTCTGGGCATCCCTTCAATCCCTTCCACTTCTCCCCGCGTCACACATCCCTTACATCTGGGCCCAAGCATTAAGGACCTTTTTTTATTTTTTTTTTTGTTTACCCCCAAGCTAACGCTGGGGGAAAGGGCTAGCTGGGAACGTGGATGAGGAAAGTATGTGTGCATCTTTCTTTTTGCCCATCTCTTTTTCTCTCAATCTACCCTCAACAAGGGTGCCTATAGAATATAGCATAATGCTGCATTGTTGGGTTGGGGATTTAATTTCACTCCATCACAAGCTACCATCGGAGCCCCTGTCATTGCAATTTGTCACACTTTTTTGTGTGCTATATCTCACTGAAGTCACATCTCCTCCTCAGCCCGTTGCATAATCTCCTAGTCTGGAACAAAGCTCTCCAACATAATGAAAGAGGTGAAATCAGGGAAGGGAAAGTCAATGGTTGCTGTTATCACTATAGAACTCGCTCCCACTGGCTCTGCAGGTTCAGTCACACCACGCAAAACAGAGTAAGAAGGACATGCTGTGTGTGTGTGTCTTTTTTTTTTTATAAGCCTGTTTATTGAACCTACAGGCAGCACCATTGGCTGCTGAGAGATGTAATCCCATTCCCTCCTGCAGACCCCCAGCCATAAAGAGGCTGCAGGATGTCCCACTGGCCCACCAGGGAGCTGAGAGCCTCCAAAATAGATATCACAGGGAAAGAAGTGAAGAAATCAGTTGGCTTTAAAGGAGGGGATTGACTCACGTCTCAGGCTAAACCCACAATAACGTTGTACTTAGGGAAAAGACCCTAAAAAGGCAGAAAGAAGACAGAATGGTGTGCTTGAAAGGAAAAAATAATGAACATCTGCCAAAATAAGCAGGATTTTGTTTTCTATAGGAGGGTGGTCAAGGACTCTGTTATGTGTTGAAGGCTGAATTTTGAAATCTAAGCTGACTGCTTTAAGCTTGTGGGGAATGCCACGGTGGCTTGCAAGGCTGGCCACGTGCTCAGGGCTGCACACCTTGCTGCACTGCTCCAACCAGGACCTCAGTGTCCTCCCTGCATTGCTCCTGGGGATCTGTAATGATGTCCTCATGTTCTCACTCAGTTAAAATATTAGAAACTTGAATGAATTTAAGATTCACTTACTGTGACCTCAGCATAAATGGCACATTGGTCCTGAAAAGGCAACTTGTATTCTTGGGGAAAGGGGCTTCGTGAAGTCCTCTGTGCTATTCCCGTTGCTGTCCTGTGGAAGGGAAAGGAGCAGCCTGATGTAGATAACTGGTTCACAGAACAATATTCTTTTTGTTCTTCTTCACTGGTGTTGCCACTGTGCCTGCTCAGAACTGGTGTAAAATCCAGTCATTCTGGACTCCTAAATTTGAAATATCTGCCAGGTTGGAGTTCACAGGCAAAATCCAGTGATTTGCAGTTGCAGCTTTCAAGATCTGGCCACAGAGTTATTTTGAAAATGTGTTTTGAGGACTCCTTAAGAAATGTAAATAATGTCCTCTATGAGGAATTTAGATTTTTTTTCAAGAGGGTCAAAAGAAAAGAAAAATCTGAAATGTGAAATATTTCTGGCTTTGTTTGAGTTCTTATATTCTAATTTCTGTTATTGTCTTTTTTTTTAATGAAAAAATTGCATTTTGGCTGAAATTTTGGCCCCAGTTTTTGATCAGTACTGAACACTGTCCTTTCATGTTAAATAAAGAGAAAGTATAAAGTATTCACAAGACATGTATCAATTTGACATCAGTGTAACATTTCTTAAGTGGCTCATTCAGGAGTGAAGCCCATGACTAACAGGCAAATGGCAGCGAGATACAAGGAGAGATGGTTTTACAAAGGAGAGCAATAAGAAAGGAAAATGTTACACTGTTTGCACCGTGTGTTTTATAAGGAAGATCAGGGTAACAATGAGTCACTATGGAAAGGATTTATTGGGCTATGGAGCTAAAAGTCTGTAAAGATTAAAATTCTGATGGGGTTTGGATGGGGAATTGTTTCTGAGGTTAGTTTTATCCTGCACACTGTCCAAGTTATTAATCCCCTTGTGTTCCCTAAGCTGGGTAACTGGTGTCGATATGCTCCCCGGGCCGATTTCAGGCACGCCGGCCACAGGCTGGTGTAATATTTCTCCAGGCGAATCTCTGGGTGGTCTTGTCTTGTCTTGTGAAGAGTGAGAAGCAGATAGCAGGAGACTTTCAAGATTGCTGTTGCAGGCATCAGTCTTTGAGTGGGAAATAATCCACCTGGAAGGACGCAGCCCTGGCAAGGAGGGGCGGCCGGCGCTCCGATCGGGAGATAAGTTACACGCTGAAATGTTTGTGGGCAAGGTGCAATTTGTCAGGGAGAGGTGAGGCTGGAGATCCAGGAGGCTCTCTGGTGTCTGTTAGCATCTGCCACTCGCATCCATCCACTTGCAGCTTCCCAGGAGCTGCTGAGCCCTGGCGAGCAGCACACTTCAGTGCCTCGAAAGCAGGTGACTGGCGTCAGCCTGCAGCTAACCCCTGTGACAAACCCCAGGGATGTGATGACTTGCTGCAGAAGGTGTCTAGTGTCCAGCTTTCCTCAGGGGTGGCCGTGGGATGTCTTGCAGCATAAAAACACAAAGGGAGTGAAACTGGGACAATCCCAAGTGAAAACAAAGTAGGCAGGGGAAGCGTGTTGTGATAGTCCCACCTCCAGGGTTGATATCAAGCACTTTTTCCTCGTGTTGTGGATGCTGAGATGCTCTTGGAGCAGATATTTTAGTTTGGGCAATGTGTTCCTACAGGCAGCAGGGAGGAGAGCTGCCTCAGTGCTTTGCATGGGGCTGTGAAGAGGCCAGGGGAGCCCCTTCGTGCTAATCCCATGGTGTCTCTGAACTCCCAAGGAGACTGATCTCAGATCTGGCCCCTAAAGACAGATGCTTCAAGTCAGATTCACCGTGGCTGGAAGTTTTTCCAAGGATGTTCCCCCCTGGTGCTTTGTAAACCAGGAGAGAATATCGTGTTTCACGGGGAAGAGCAATGATATTATCACTAGGCATTAGTTTTAACGAAGAGGAATTTGGTGAATTTGTCACTCCCCTGCATAGTTCTTCTGGTTTTGCTTTTGTTATAGCAGTTTACACAGTGTAAGGAGATAGGATGGAACAGAAATCCCCTTTTTATTTTTGTTGTTGAAGAACCTTTTTTACAAGGGAAGGGCTCAAGTTGTTCATAGCTCAAGCTTGATTTGGATAAAGCAGCCCACTGCCTGAAGTTATCCAAAGTACCTCTGCTTCTGTCAGGACAATGAGTCAGGAGATTTATAACATGTCTATTTCTCATTCCATCTGGAACTACCACTGGAAGATTTTTGTGTGTGGGTCTGGCATAGTCAGCTCTGATCCCATCTGGAGTGAGTGAGTAAAATGCACCTGAGTGGGAAACAATTTTACTGAGCTTTTCAGAACACTGAACCACAACACCAGAGACTCAGACCTCAGGTTTCTCAAGAACAATCTTGTATTTCCTCCAATAAAGGCAGTCCTGGATTTTCAGGATGAAGGCACAGAGGAGACATACTGACTACCCTAGAATTCAAAGGACAGAAAAAACTTTATAAAGTTTTGCATAAGAATGAGCATGTGCCTGAATACCTTTATTTTCTATCCTTAGGCAAGTGTAGCTCATGCAAAAATGCATGGATATTCCTCAGAAGAGTTGCTTTTCTTAATTCTTGTTATGCATGTGCATTAACCTCAATTTACAGATCTAAATTAGGCCATCTGACAAATGTGGTGCCATTAGCTACAGCCCTTCAAAGACTACCTGTAAACTGGAATATCATATGTTATTCTACCAAGACCACCTCCAATAATCCCATACTCTCCTAAAATCCTTCCCTGGCAAAAATTCTCCAGTAACTTCTTAGAGCCAGACACCATCTTTTTATACTGCCTGGATAGTATTCATTAACAAGAAGGAATGGGAAAAATCTGAGCCTTTACTACAAAATGATCCCTAACAATTTGAAAAATCATGTCAAAGAGAAAGTTTGAAGCCTGATTTATCAGCATCTTGTAATGGATGCTGCATAGCTTTAAAAATAAGTTGCTGCCTCTGTGTAACATCATCATTCTGCCTTTTTCTGGATGGGCAAATGAAAATGCTTGGGGCTGAGCTTTGTGTATGGGATTCACTTCAGAAAACCAGAAAAAGAAAGGATTGCAGAAAGCTTCACTGCTGATCAACAGATCTTCACAATGCCATAATCTGCTCCCATTTATAGATATTTTATGTAGTAATAGTGGTGAGGATTTGTTTGATGTTTTGCTTGGGAGCTTTGTCAGGTCCTAACGGCACTAAATTCCTATCAGGATTTTAGGACACAGATTCCTCCCCTGCAAAAAACAGCTAATATGACCTAGGCAAATCACTTCTGATCAGGTTTCCAGTGGTTCTTCAGCAAGTTCTTATAAGTGCTTAAGCAGGTTAAGTGCCCAAATCCTATTAATTTAGTTTTGAAAAGCTGACCTTTAGTCTGTCTAGCACATATTTTCATACGTATTTATGATCCCAGCTACCTCTGAGGACTTGCCCCTCTGTGCCTTCAGGAAAAGATGGATAATAGCACAACCTTACCTACCAGGGATGTTGGCAGGACATGTACATTAAAGATGACACAGAAATAATTTAGACTGGTTGATCTCACAGCTGTATTTACATGGCCTAATTCTATTCACATGAACTCTTCAGAAATAAATGGAAATGCAGTGGTCATAAAACTGGTGTCACCAGAGAATGAATCTTATGATGTGATATGATGATGAGAGGAGAAATGGGTGCAGAACCTGAGGGACCTCTTATTCAGAGAGGGCTTTTTTCTGTTGGGCAAGCGTTGAGGTACTTGAGGATGGAAGCCCTTCTTCCTTCTCTTTTGCCATGACTGTGGAGACAAATGAAGGCTGGATTTTGCAGAAACATTTTTAAAACCACTATGTAAACCAGTTTAAATACCAAAATTAATCTGATATTCCTCTTACCTACGCCTCTATTCTTGAGGCAAAATGAGCCCAAGCACTTTGGCTGTGAAAGGTGGGAATTTGCACTCCAGGAAATAGCTGAGCATTAATGACATTCAGCCGGTATGGAAGCATATATTTTATAGGAAACCACATTGGTTATGCTTGAGAAATCTTTCTAGGACAGCCATTGCCCTGAGACTTATGCATCTGCATAAAGTCTGCTACATTAGAAACTGAACAGAATGGCCTGTCTCTCCCACGGTCTTAAGTTAACACTTTTCCTTTTGTCTGGGGCACCCTTTTCTAAACTTGAAATCCAATTGGCCAACAATTAAAGCCAATTAGCACGTGAGGAAAATAAACGGCAGAGCCCACTTCTATGTGTTTCCCGGGCTGTTAGAAAGCCCAGTTAGCTCAAGGCATTAGCATAGCTCAGGATCGGGCGAGGCACACAGCACAGAGTAGTTGGCTTAAAGTATTAGACGCCTGCGATAGCGCCCTGGCTGAGCGGTGCTGTTATTCTGGGCTCACAGCTGCCAAACATTCTTGACAGTAGATGAGGCAGATGTCCAAGGACAATCAAAGAGAGAAGAAAGTTTAAGCCAACGTTTGCCTATCTCATATTCTCTACTTGATCCTCTCCTCAAAGACAAGGCACAGCTGTTGCACTTCAAGGTCTATATGGCTGAACCCAGCAACTCCTCCCTTTCTCCCTCCTGGCCTGCCTGAGCTTTCTGTGTGCCGGACTTTGGCAACCTACCAGACCTCATTAACTCCTAACAGGACAATTCATGACATTAAATGGGTTTTATTTAAGGTTTTTGTATGTCTGTGAGTATCCGAGAACAATTCTGCCGCATACTAATTGCATGAAAACGCGGCGGATGATAATTATGTGCACACTGCCCACCAGTCTACACAGGATCACCCTGGGCCACAGGAACAAGCACTGTAACATTAACAAGGTGATTTGTTATAGCTGCGATGGCAAAGGTGATACAAAAACAGCAGACAAAGGTGTTTGGCTGACAAAGGCATCAAGAAGCTCGGTCATTTTGCTCTCACTGATGAATAAAAATACAAGAACCATTGTGATAATGAACACAGTGAATGATGGCAGGTGTATTAGTAAAACCAGAAGTGTCATATCTATAACTTCCAGTCCACCACAACAATTTATCCCACTCAGACCCTGCTCTCTGCAGCCCTCATTTCTGCCTGATATTTTGATTTGGGCAGGGAGCGAGTTGTTGGCCAGGTTTTGCGATGATCAGGTTGATTCCTACATTTGTTTCTTTTTTTTCCCTGAGTCCCACCTGACATGATGTGGGACACACATCTGCCATGTTGCCCTATCAGATGGGGATACCTCCAGTTCAACTCCATAGTATCCATGTGACAAAGAAAGTGTGAGTAGCATTAAAATGCCCCCTTAAGGGAATATATGGCATTTTAGGACCCCCAAACTGGATCTCATTTGCCTACAGGAATAGACTAGGACATGGAGAACTAAGGCTCTGCCACTAGTTTACTCTGAAGCCTTCAGCAAATCATTTATTTCACGGTTTATTCTGAGCCAATATGTGGGAATAATAACATCTAGAACCATTTAAAAAACACTGTGAGACTGTTAGAGGAAAGGAATTGGCTAACTTCAAAGTACTACTATTATTAACTGAACACAGATCTGTGGAAAAGATGTAGCTGGCCAGTTTATTTCAATTAGCCAGCTGAAGTTGCTGGTCCAAAAATATGGGGAGTTTGGTTTAGATTCTCCAAATGTTAGATTAAGTAATGCAAGTTTCTCAAAAAATACAACTTCATGTTTTCAGTTTTTAAAAATTGTTTACACGTGGAATTTTTTTTTTTCTTGCAACAGGCGGAGTTTCAATCCTGAACAAATAGAGGCAAAGATTTTGCTCTCCAAAACAAAACTGCAGTGAGTTTGAAGGAGCACTCCTACAAGACATTAGTATGTCCATAGTGGAGGGGTTCTTCCTCAAATTTAGTAAAGAATTATGAGTCTGAGCATCCAGCAGTTGTAGAAAATGTGGTTTTTACCTATTTCTACCAAGAAGTATTAGTGCCTTCTGCCCCTCACCCACTGGTTTGCTCATCTGCCCTGCTGCTCTTGCTCTCAGCATTGTTAGCTGCACAATCAGGAGCCACAGCAGACCCTGAGGCCAGCAGATGCTTGAAGTTCAGCAGTGCTGTCTGGTAGGAGAAAAGTGTCCTTTCCATGGCTGAGAGGGTTGAAAATGACTCTGCTCCACCAGCAACCTCCCATGGACCGAGCCACAGCAGCCTGCGCATGTTCTTGAAGCACCACAGCCTGGGAGCTGACACATTTGCTCAGACCATGACCATGGTTCCCATGCCTCATCTGGCAGGCAGCAACTGGTTAAATTGTGGCAGAGAGATCACTTTCAATTCTGAGACTATATCCATAACATAATCTGGGATTTCAAAGGAGCCTTGGGCAATCAGCATCTCCCACTGCTCTACTGCGGGCTTTACATGTCCCCATCCCTTGGGGTCTCAGTTATAATTCCTAGAATAAAATAATGTCAAAAACTATTTTGAATGTCTCCTAAATGTAATAAAAATCTATCCCTGAAGACTCATCAGTGACTAGTCTCTGTATGCCAAATTTAATTTTCAGTGTAGGGAGGAGAGGAATGAAAACAAACAACCCCTTAAACAATGACATTGGGATCTGAATGTGCTGTGCCTCCCAAACCATCCAAAATCAAACACAAAAGGATGCAAAACATTCCCAAATGCCTTCCCTTCACTTCTCTTCTCACAGCAACTCCAGTGGACTAAAGCCTTTGACTGAGAACAAACTTGTGACCACAGCAGAGATTTGGCTGCTCTTTCTCACTCCAGCAGCCCTTCTCCATCTCTCTCCAATGCCTGTTTGCAGCAGCTTGGATTTATTTTTTGGCTATTTCAAGTCCATCAGGAGCTTAAGGGATGAATGTGAGGAGGTCTGTGTGAAGAAGGACCTTGGGTTTTAGGGTTTGAGGGGCCAGGCTGTGGTTTGCTCTGTGCTGCTGTGCTCTGGATGTGCATGTCAGGTGCCACCTTCCTCAGAGGCAGCTGGGGTTGTTGCATACTCAGGATCCCAGGAAAAAACTGAAAAAAGCATCAGGAAACCTCATGAAATAAGAGCAGCAAGAGCAGCACTGCAATAAATAGATGCATGTTCTACCAGAAGGCTGGGAGAATTAGGGTGCAACATTTCTGCCCAACTTTCAGCTGGCTGAGGGAGGGCCAGCCTCACAGGTACTGCCGCTCTTTGCTCAAGGCTAAGAGGAATTTGGCAGCTGAAGCCCCCATCCTCTCACATTCATTAAAAACCCCATTTATTCTGTGTGATTTAGCGCTGTGAGACACATTAGGAAGCAGGAGCTAACTAGTACTTGAAAAGTTGCTTAGGTCTATGCTGCTAAAGATATTTAGGCACCTAAGCTGCTTCAGAGAGATTTTTCAAAAATGCCAGGATGATTCATTTCTATTAATTTCAATAAGAGGGAGTTAAATGGTGCATTTATTTGTCACTGCCTAACTGCTTAAAAATTGGATGGTGCTGACTCTGAAGATTTAGGAGCCCTGGCTCTTCACCAGAGCCAAAATCCCATGAAGCAACCATCATTTTCCCTGTCCAAAGCTCCCTGTATTTTGGGGGCCGTTTGCTGTGTCTGCCCAGGTCTACAACCTTTTACTGCTGTTTCCACTTTAAAGGAGGCTGTATTTTAGTGCCTGGGGAAGGATTTGCTGTATACACATGGCCAGACCACGCTTAAGGCTTTTTAAATGTTAAAGAAATGGAGAAGCTGAAGTTGCCCTGAGGCTTTGTGTCCACCATCCCTCAGCCCAGGTGTGAATCCCCATGAGTCCCCACAGTAAGGGTGGCCTGATGAAGTGCTGATTTTGATGACATATGTTTTAAGAAGTAAAAATTAAATGCTGAGGCTTTTTATGCTCAGATGGAGCGCTTGGGCTTGTCTGACATATTTTCTTGTGGTTTTGTTGGGCTGTGCTTTCAAGGCACGAGCAAGTGCCTAGAATGCAGGGATGGCTCTGGAAAGGGCAGAGTTCCCCACACACTGTGGTAAAGTGGAATGGATCAGTTGGAATCTCAGCTGCTGGCTTGGCTGGGAAACACCAGCTGAGGGTTGCAATCCTGTCTCTAGATAGTGCCCCAGGGCTGGGAGCCAGCAGCCTGGGGTGGGGAGCTGCTAAGTTGTGGCACGCTTGTCCTGTGAGGGCACGACATGAAATCGATGCTTTCTGCGCCAGAGAGGAGGAAAACACAGTGGCAGTCACTGTGGGAGGGCACACATCCCAGTCCACCAGCAGAGAGGCTGGCTCAGGTGTCTCTCCTCTCTGCAGAGACAGCAGGGAAGGCAGCCAGGGTGGCTCAGATCTGCAGAGTCGGTCAAGCAGAGCGAAACACAAGGAAAATCTTTCTCCAGGTCCCCAGCTGGGTTTGCCCTGACACTACCCCACCTTGTTTGAGGAAGGCAAGAGTCTGGTTACGACGAGCACTTTTTTGTTCATTAAACCTGAGCTGCAAGAACTAATTTGCCTTTTGGGTAAGGTTGCTGAATACAAAGCTGTGCCTTGTCCCTCTCGCACGACGTGCACTGCATTGGGCACTGCAGCACCTCCAGCACCTCAGAGGTGGCAAAGGCTGATGTGCAAAGGTAACTAGTCTGGTTACCTTGACTGCTGTGCAAAGCAAGATCCTGATTTTCCTGGCCCTCTGTCAGAGCTTTGGTTTGGAACACAGCAGCTCTTCACGTTTTCTCCCTCACCTGGATTTTGCTGGTGCCAAGGCAGGTACCAATGAAGCACAGAGTGTTTTATCATGACAGTCCTGATGCTCCTTTCAATGGGAAAACCTTGGGATGGCCCTCCCCAAGGAAGCAAAGCAGCCCACGCTGCTGCCTCCATAAGGGTTGGCATTTTCCAAGGGAGTCAGACCCTGGCAATTAAAGCCACTTTTGCTGGGGAGGCCACTCTCAGGCAGACCTGGCCTTTCAAACCCAGATGGCAACAACTTTGAGACTGAAATCTCTTGCTGCCCCACAGAGAAAGAGCAAAGGGAAGTTTACAAAAGGCCCATATGTGTCTGAGTCATTTTAAGCAGCTCAGGTACCGACACACCTCTTCCTTATCCAGAAACCTCCTCAGGGAAAGAAGGAGAGACATATGTTTGGCCTCTGCAACAAGCTCTTATCTTGGCAGGAGAAAGCTATTGATGTTCATGTTTCACATTTCTGGCGCCCAAAACAGGTTCTGATGTTTAAAATGAGGCAGCGGTGGAACCTGTTTTAAATATGTAACAGTCTCGGAAAGGAGCAGTCTAATCACTTCATTATCCAACACAGCAGAAAATGGTTTCAAACCCAAACTTGGGAGAGGGGGGCTTAGGAAAACCTTCCCCAACAAGACATTGCCAGCATTAACCCTGGTATTTATTGCTCATTTTAACTATGGTGCACAGCAAGCATTTTCTCAGCCTCGCATTGCAAGAATATATAATTCATATGCTTAATATTTAGTCTCAGCTCTCCTTGCATATGTTACAGAGCTGGAGACTGTTTGTGTGTTTGCTATATATCAGTTGACACCTCTGTAAAATCTTTATATTGAATGCCTTTGGCAACTATATGCCAAATAATAGCATTACCATTTGTAATTTTCTTAGCTGCAGCTTTCCTGTAAGCTTTGCTCTATGCATGACAAGTAGGAAGGATTTAAAGAGCTTTATTGGTTCTCAAGTCTTCCTAATGACCTTTCCACGCTTTTGTAAGTCAAAATAACTTTTTTTTTCCTTGTCTCCTTGTGCATTTTCAAGTAAAACAGCAAGAGCTCTTAAGTAAATAAGTAAGAAAAGCAGGTAACCAGTGTCTCTGCCCCAGCTTTAACTCTCTGCTCCTCCTCTCTTACTTCACAATCAGAATCCCCTGGTTTCACTCAGAGATTCTGTTGACTCTTGTCTTGCAGATGCTTTTCTCCCCTCGCTCCCTTCTTCAGAAGTGCCCATTATATTAGCTATGCTGGAAAAAGAAATAGAAGAGAGCCCGTGAAAGATCGGGGCCCAGCGGTGCTAAGCACTGTACAAATAACACAAAGGCTGTCCTTGCCTTGGGACTCGCCATGTAGGATTTAGACAATATGCCACCAGGGAATAAATCAATAAATGGAAAGGAGAGGAGATATGTTTATACCTGTTAATGATTATGCGGAGTTTCAAGAGCTGTATTATTTTTTTCTTGTGTAAAATTTGCTTGTTTTCACCAAAAATGTCTCGGTGTTTCCCTGAATTGTCAGCTTTTGTTGTGTCTTCTCCATTATGGGCTGTGAACTTCTCAGACCTGGGACTGTGTGCTGTTCTTGTTTAGTTAGCACCAGGTACATTTACAGGGCTGTGTATTTGCTTAATAAAAATAAATAACCAGCAGAAGTTCCAAGCTCAGAATTACTCCAGACACAGCATTTTCCTTATTGCTTTGTCTTGTGGAAAACAAAGTACATTTTATCCCACGTTTATCATGTAGCTTATGTGGTAGTTTTCATTTTGATGTATGGCACACTTTCTAATGTGTCTCCCCTCATGTCTCTTTATTACTAAAGTGTTTCAGTGGAAAAGTATATTACAAACAAATAAATAACTTTCAACTACTGTCACTAGTCTAGCGAGAGAGCCACAGGCACAGGCTAGTTGGGTCCATTCATTACAAAGCCTTATTCATGACTTTATGGATATCTTTTTCTTTTTATTTTAATGAATGCCTCTCACAGCTTTGTCCTAGCAAATATTCCTTTCCAAATCTTATTTTCATCTATCTTTCCAAAGGGATGTTCAACCCAGTTCAAGACGCCTCAGAAACAAAAACAAAATCCAGTCTGGTTTCCCCACAAATAAAATGTTGGGTCTTGTTGAGGGTAGAGGAAAGGAGAAGGAGCAAAGAGGGAGTGAACGGGAGCTGGGCTGCTGGCTTGAATCTCTTGCTGGTTTTTCAGGGAGGGATGGGAACAGTGACCACTACTGTCGCAATGAGCTCCTTTTTATCCCCATTGTATTCTCCACTCTGGATAGCAACTACTGCCTGTGTCACATCGTCAGTGAACCTTGTTTTCTAGGCCTCTGAGGGCACACCAGCCATCAGCCATAGTGCAGGGTGGCAGAAACCCAGATTCAGCCTCAGGTTTGAAGCCAAGAGTTCAGAAATCAAGGAATTGTGGACCATGGTTTGTTGGGGTGGACAGCTGGATTGACAGCCTTAACTGGTATTATCTGCAGGTTGGATGGGGCATGACAACAAGCTGGCCATTGGTAGCCAGGGCTTAAACCTAATGAGAACAAGTTTAAATGCATGAAACTCTCTTTGTCCAGTTAGGAATGAAAGACAAAATCATGGCTCAGATGTAGCACCTGCAAACCTTCATTAGTAGCACAAACCTGTTCCTGGTAACGCGACAAAGGAGCAGGGGCAGGAGGGTGCAAGTTGCACACACACAAGCAAGCTCTGTACTCAGCAGGGACAGGATCTCACCCCGCCCCTGCTCTCTACCATCACCTTCCTGCTCTGAAGCCACAAATGTGCCTGAGGTTGTTTTACATGGACCAGGTTGTACATGCAAAACTCCACGACAAGCCTATTAAAAGTGTGTTAAATTTCAATGCTCCTGTTTAGGCTCCTTCACCAAGATGTGGGCACTAATTTATGGCAGCTGCTGGGTCACAAACCTATGGATGAATTGAAGAAGAGAAGGAGCCAGGCAAAGGAAAACAGAGAGTGTGGCATGGGAATTCCTTTGGACAGGTCTGAAGCCTAGGAATATCTGTTTGTTTGGTTTTGAGCACTTTCTATGAAAATACAGTTAGAAAATAATTCTTTTAGCTCCATCCTCTCTGCTCCCTGCCCCAGCCCAATTGTGTGAAAAAGCAGCTTTACCATAAACAGATTTTACTATATCAGAGTCAAATTTTACTACATCATTATAGGAGTGTTCCACTGGGTAATATGACTGGCCGCCCTATCAGAAGACCAGTGCTAATGCCATAGTGAAAACATGCCATCACACTTCCCCAATAAAAACTTTTATTGTATCCCAGTGCACATTAAAAACAACACTAACTGCATTAATACATTGTAATTTACTTTTGTATTATGGAGCAAATGACAAACCTGGTGCTAATGAGGTCATATTTTCCATTACCCCAATGCAAACTCTTGGTTGATCCGGTCCTTGGAGATTTCCACGTGGAACTTGGGAACATTTGTGTGTGCACGTGTATGCCCAGACACATACAGTGTGCACGTGCAGGTAAGGGATGCTTCCATTGTCAAACGGGCTGGCAGAATAGGATTTTATTTTAAACTACTGTTTTTGAAACAAACACTTAATTTTAATTGCTCTGACATTTGCATTTTGTTCACAAGGCAGTCTTTAACATAAAAAAAACAATACGAGTGATCCCATCACCGATGGTGCCTTTTACTTGTGAAGCCTCTTTCACACTGTGGTGAGCAGAAATGCAATTCTTCTGTGCTGCAGAAGATGAGGCTGAACAGATTCTTTAGGGATTGCTTATATTTCAAGTGCAATTATTTAGGAAGCTGTAAGCTTTCCTTTTTATTTTGTCATGAGCGGAATGTTAGAAGAAAACTCATTTCTCAGGAGATATGGATGATTCTTTATTTCTAAACTTCCTGTGGTGTTTTCTTAATGATGCTATTAAATGATTAAGCTTTTCTTTTATAAATTAAATCACCAAAATGAAATCATTAAGGCTCTCTCAGTTTTATTAAGCATAGTTATTTGCCATCATGTGTAAATTCACTTAAGTAATCATCTACACTATCTGCTTTAAAATTGTGTTGGCAGCACCACGGGGAAAGTCAGTTCAGCATGGTGGATGGAGATATTCAGCTCTCCTCATTTCAGAGGGCTCAAAATACACTGATGAGGGAGAAGAATGTGTTTGTATGGGGAAGGCAAAGCAATGCCAAGGGTTTAGTGAATGACAGATCCCAATTCCTGGCACTGCAGTCAGTCTCTGGCAGGCACTTACCTCTGGGGCTTGTGCCATGCAAATAGTAACATGGGGCTGCACACAGGTGTAGCCTCCTCCCTTCCAGGGGACACAGAATTGGGGGCTCCATCGAGTCACGTTAGTTAGCAAATTACTTTGTCTTCATTTTCCCTCCAGTATCTTCTCTTCCCTCCTCTCTGTTTCTCTTCTCTGCTCTCTGCTATTTGTTCTTGCCACGTCTTGGTCTCTGCTGATGAATTAGTCTGTTGCTCAGGGAGAAAATTGATCTTCACTCTTACAGAAGTTGCAAGACAAGTTATGCTTAGTTCAGGCTGTGGTATTTTGCTAGCCCATGCTAGGATGAGAAATAGCTGGTACTGAGTATATAGACTTGAACTGCAGCTGCAGAAACTGAAACAGAGACTCTCACTGATATTTACATTTAAAGCCTTCCCTTTAGCTCTTAAAACCACTGCTCATTTTTAATGATGTTTTACCAGGGAGGTCTTCTTTCTGGAAAAAATTAAAAGGAGAAAGTTTTAGGAGATACTTCCAGAGGAGAGGGGAAAACTGTATTTTTGTTACCTTGCACTGCAACCTGTGGATGTTGTCAGGACAGAAGGGATGAGGCAAACCCATGAGATAACACCAGCATCCCAAGTACTCTTCCATGTGCCTAGGACAGCTGGGAATTATCCACAGTGAAGCAGCTGAGTGAGGTGGAGCTTGCAATGGGACAACTGGGGTTCACAGGGACAATGTCTCTCTAGAGCCATCACACCTCCATCAGCCATGGCAAATGTTGCGGACTTCTTTTTTTTTTTTTTAATTTTTAATTAAACCTACTGAAATTGTGAAATATAAAAATAAAGAGTAATGATTTTCCCCCTCATGTTGCTTTCAAACTTCATTAGTAAGTATTCCCAAAATGCATTCTGCGTGTGCTCGCTTTATCACTTTTGTCACTTCCTGACAGATAAATAAGTAAAAATTTTCTATTTACTTGAAATGTTTTCAGAAAACTGCATGTAAGTGATTCCAGGGAAGAATTCCTGAGGTGATTATATCCATTTACTGGCATTTTCAATTGCAGAAGTGGATAAAAAGAAAGGAATTTCAAAATAATTAAAAAAAAATCCTTCTGAACAAAAAATAGGTATTTAAAATGTATTCAGTGCAACTCCTTGTATCCTCCAATTAATTTTTCCGTGGTTCTTTCTTCTCTGGATCATTGGTTTGACAAACCTGAGAGACATTTGCAGAATAGTTTTATATGGAGAAACTTGATTGTTTTTTGCTATTACTGTTGACTCATTTTCTTATTTCTGATGAGGAAATTTTGGGTCTAATATGTCTCATCTACTTAAGATTCTTTACCTGAGTTTTGCCTCTTTTTCTTCAGCAAGTTGCTTATTTACTCAGATTTCTCACGAAGTTAAACACTCAGAAGTAAATAAATAGTTCTCAGTTTATGGTAATGTTAATAAATAAAACCTAATTTACATTATAAATCTGTTTATGTATACATATTTATTTATATACTTATAAATAAACACTTACATGTTGTTAACACATATCTGTTAGAACTTTAAAATAGTCTGAAATATATGAAGTGCTTTTAAATTTGATGTGGAAAGATATTAAAACAAATGAAAGTCAGTTGTAAATCTGGGACAACATTATTGCAAACCTGATGCAGATATCTCTATTTTTTGCAGAGAAGCCTTTCTGTCAGAGTAGTTTTGGCTGAATTTTCAATGAAAGAATTTAAACTGCAGGAACAGTAAATTTTTTGACTTGACAGAAAACATTGTTATGTAGACAAATAACTGGCATGCCAGTAAATAAATGGAGCACATTTTCCAAGCATCAGTAGATGCCTGGGCAAAAGATATTTTAACAGGAACAGATTTTTTTTGTGTGTGTGCAGTGGCTCCTGTATAGTGTTTGGAAAATGTACCCATATGTCTACTCACAAATAATGTTCACCTGTAAGGAAATGCACACCAGGTTTATGGATGCTATTGAGTATTCCCAGTCCTACCACTATGAATAATGATGCTTACATGCCCTCAAACATGAAAAATGCTCATCTGAATGCGCTGAGCTAGCCTGACATACAGCCTGTTGACATTATTTTTTAAAGAAGTATTCACATGTGGAGTTGATGGCATTATCCCAGCCATGTGCCAGTGGAAGGAAGAGTTTTGGGAACTCAGCAGAAAACCAGTTGCCAAGGCTGGCTAAACTTGGGAGTCTGCTTCAGAGCACCCAGGGGAGAGCAGCAAGGCTGTGAAGATTTGAATTCCCCAGGGTGGGCAATTGCTCACTGCCTGCAAGACAAGCTGCAGGGCCTTAGGCAAATAACTTTGCTGCCTGTTGCCTCTTTTACCCCATTTGTAAGAGCTGACCGGGTATAATTATGTATCTGTTGCTTTAGAAGATAGATTAGTCCATATTTGCAAAGCAGGTGGAGGGAGAAAAAAAAAAGAGCAAGTTACCTCTGGTCTTTTCACTCCTCTTTTTACTAACTGCCCCTTGAAATTGCTTTCCTTTGCTAGGAGGAGATGAAGAAATGCAAGCTGCTGCTCCTTCCTGACACACAATGCTCCTCTGAGCATGAAAATGCTCTGACCTTTTTGGCAAGGTTGGCTGGTGCAAGCCAGAGCAATACAGGGGAGGCAGTGGGAAAGTTCTGCGCTAGCAACAACAGGTAGCAATTTGGCTTGCTGTGCCTGCATCCACAATTTTGTCTGTGGATTTGAGCCCCGGATCGCCGTGTTGCTAGGCGGATACTATTTTCAAACGTTTAAGGGAAGCTTTTGAGTGTAATGTGCACTTCTCTCCTTCAACATTTAAAGACTGCAGCAGTGGGAGAGGCATGAGGCATATCTGTAAAAGCCTGAAAGCTGATGAAATCTCAGTTAGATCTGTTATCTCCCAATGCTTTAAAGGTCTTCAGCTGGGAGATTAAAGAACAAGGTTACTGTGACAATTTGTTTACACGCAGGGAGAGATTAAGATCTCGTTGAAAAGGAATAAAAATAACATCATCTTGAGCTGTCACAGCATGAAACCCATTGTAATCAACACTGGTCTGATTTCAGGGATAATTTAAGACCAATTTATTATCTTAATTAAAAATAAGAAGAAGGGAGAATTCAGTGTTTCAGAAGGCAGTTGGACTGTTAAACCAGATGTCTCTGGAGTATCTACATTTTGCACAGTCAGAAACTTTAAAGGTGTTCTGAAAAGGAAGCCAAAACCAGATGATACAAGCATTTCAGTCTATCTTAATAAACATTGGATTGATCATACAGTCAACCACAGAAAAACAACTCCAAAATTCCCAAGCGTGCTAAAAAAAAGAACGCAGAAGGCATCTCTTTGCAAAGTCTGTTCTGATCCTGTGTGAAGCAGGTGAAAATGAAATAAACACATACATAGAACCCCCTTTGATTATGCTTCATGCATATATTTCAGGTGCTTAGTTACAATAATAAGATCATGCTGAATATTCCTCATAAATGCTGTTCTTGAAATTTAAAATCCATGAATTCCTGGTATCCAAATAAATGCACAAGCATTTCAGAGTTCAGAGAAAGGCTTGCCGTGTTTCACAGGCATTTGATATTAACCACTATTCAAAAAAGAAAAAAATGCTATTTCTACTTTCTATTTTGTGTACAGTAGGAAAATCCTTAGCTCTCCAAACACAATGGAGGGGAGGGAAAAAAAAAAGGAGACTAAATGGATTTGCTGGGAATGTTTTTGTGGTGCTTTTGCACTTGTTTTTAGCAAACATTCATATGGTTATTTCTATCTTGCATGCTCGGAAAAAGCAACTTTAAATTTGTTTTTCACGATCATTCGCCCTTGGAAGCTGATGAGACAAGTTGCTGTATGCTCACCCAGCTGGTGGAAGATCAGGGGACTCAAATGGCAGAGCTCCTGGCACAAATAACAAATTTTAAAGGCAACTAGGGAAAAGGAAATTCACCAGCAGTGTTTCTCTTACATGGAATTTGAATCAAATCTGACAAACAGTGTTTGCAGATGTCTCCCTCAGAGAAAAAGGTGGCATGGGCCAGATAAATTAGTCACTGCAATCTTCCCACATCTCCTGTCCCTTCAGGTCTAACCCACTGGACAATCCTTGGTGGTTTTGTGAACCATTGCAAGACTCTGAAACAGACTCAGGCCTGGGTCGAGTAGAAAGCTGAATCCAGGATCACCATAGCCAGAAAAAGGGGTTTGCTGGTGAATTCTCACCTCAATACAAAATAAGAAGGACTTGAGGTGGTTTTGATGGTAATCTGCTGGATCCCTGTGCACCAAGCAGGATGTGCTGTCTGCTTCCTAAGAGGAACATTTAGAGCCAGCTGCTGGTCCAGTGTTTCATTGCCCAGAGCTAAAAGTTCTACCTAGGCAATGACTCAGATGCCAAAATAGGGGTCTCCACTGCCATCTAAAATTTCTTATGATACTTCACCAAATCTAGAGCCTCATCTCAATGGGAACAAGCCTCACACAGATCCCTTAGGATATTTCCCAGCCTGCCTTGGATGTCCTTGGGCCCCTAAATTGACAGTAAATATTTATATTCAGGCACCTGAATATTTCCCCTAACCTGAATCCTTCGTGCTACACTTCACTTTCTAGCCTAGCCAGTAGGGCTCTGAAGGGCAGATTTTTTTCCATCTTTCATCCTTTAAATCTCTGAACACCCTCAGTTAAAACAACTGTGTTCATGAGGTCTCTTTCCACAGGTCAGAGCTCTGCTCTCCCTCTAAACCTGTCCCCAGCCAGGGCTGCATGGGTGGAGGTCAACCAGGAGTCTGGCAGGCAGAGCTCCCACTTGTAGATGCTAAAGTCACTTTTGCTTGTCCACAGCATCACAACAGTGTTCCCTTCTCTTTAACTTGGCATCTGCTCAACTCCTCACAAACTTCAATGAGGATCACCACTTTCCTTGTCTCACTCTGTATTTGATGTACCTTATTCCTTCTGGACCTGGACTGTGAATTTGCCCACAGGGACTGGCACCCTGTTTCCCTCCTCCAGTTTATCAAGAAGTTTTTTAATTTCTCTCCTTCTTTCCAGTGAGCTCACTGCCCTCCCCAGCCCCGTGTGCTCTGCACAGTTAAAACACAAATTCTTTATTTCACCAACTTTAACGAACACAGTCCGGGGACAGACAGAGCCCAGGGGACTCTGATCAGTATCACTTTTCATTTTGACCCCTGATACATTACCTCTGCAATCCCCATGCTTCAGACATGCTTTTCTACATGGTCCTTTCATCCACTTACCCCTCTTGGAGAGTAATTTTCCTGGAGATTTGGGGTGTGGTGGAAAGGCACCGATTTCAAAGCCCCATGTCACTCTACCCCAGCAGAGGATCTGACTGTTTATTTCCCCTCTCCCATTGAATTCCTTTGTGCTGCTGCCCTGTGTAGAAAGGCAATATGAATAACCCTGAGCCATGTGGAGGGGGAGGTTTCTGTGACTCACACTACCATGCTTTTTTTCTTCCCCCTTTGGTGCTGTATTTCCTAGTGCATGTCCTCACTCCTGGCTCTCACCACAAAAGGCAGCAACAATCAACCAAACCTCCGAGTGAGTAATCTGCTCACAAAGAGCCTTTTGAGCTCACAAAGTAGTTGCAGGAGGAAACGTCCCACTGGGGAACCAGGTGGACAGCAAACATTCGCTTTCCATTACAAATGAGTTCAAGGGAAATGGAGTCACCCCAGCATGGGATGCCAAATCCGTATCCAAAGCTGCTTCCCACCATCCACGTTAAACATCCTTCCCTTTCTCTCGCTCCCCATCTCCCCTCCTTGTTTACAAACACGTTTACAAGTACTTGATAGGTCACCTTATTTACTTAGTAACCTGTGGATTCATTTATCTTGAAATTAGCAGGTAATGAACTGGAAACCCTCAACAACCCTCCCACTAATTAACATGATAATAAGATTGTTTTGCTACAGAGGTACAATTAGCATGTATGAGCTAGAGGGGGAGAAAGATCAATAAAATGTCTGAAGGGTACTAGGAACCAGTCTCAAGAAGAGAACAAAAGAAAAGAGCTTTATGGGGTTACAACAGCAGCAACGACTTACAGACCTGGTGCTTTAAAGATATCCAGAGCAGTTGTCCTCTTGCCTCTGGATTTTCTGCAAGTAGGCTGGGAGGAGCTACCTGCATCCCATCCTGCTCACCATTCAGAGCAGATTAAGGATGCATCAGGAGTATTCCAGTCAAAAGGTTAAAACTTGTGGAATGAAAAAAAAAAAAGTTTGGGAAAAGTCCAAAACATATATATGGCATGTGTGCATAAAACAAGGCAGGTGTTATGTGGTGAAAGGGAATGATGTAGAGTCATTTAGTGCCCATAATCATGAAAAAGGGCTCCAGCACGTTGTGTTGAGAAACCCCTCTTTGCCATTCAATTGACTTTAAGGAGATTACTTGGGTAAATAATGCTTAAATATAAATCTTTGAAGGATTTTGCCTTTACACAGGAAACTGAATTGGAAATTGTGAGAAAAAAATTGCAAAACAGTCTTAATGGGTGCTCTTGGCTAAGTCAGATCAGTTTGTCAGCCAGGGATGTCTGTCTCCTAAAATCCCTGGTTAGGGGACAGAAAGGTGCACCAAAGCAGGGATGTTCCTCTCCAGAGCAAGGAATATGAAGAAAATGGCAAGATTTTTTCTTTCCTACATTCGTAGTTGCTTGTCTGCTAATATATTTCCATCCACATGGACTGGATCCATGGCTGTGCTGAGGAGAGAGATGCACCTCTGAGATGTAGGATATGGATAGAGGCAAACATGGCACAGGATTTAACAGGCTAATGGGGAAGAAAGAGTATGGGACTACACTGATGATAGTCCCTCTTTATCCTGTAAGTAAATCTGTGTGTGAGAAAATGCATATGTAAATATTGAAAACAAACTATAAAATAATATTAAAAATCAAGTATAAACCAGCCCTCCAGCACTTGGTGCACGGTCTGATGTCAAGCTGAAGAGGCAGCAACCTGTGCTACTGCCCTTTTATGCAGATATTTCTGGATAAACAAAGGACTCTCTTTCCGCTTGAACGAGCTTGCTTTAAAGCTCTTCAGGTCTTAGTTAAACTCAATTTCTTTTTTTTAATAAGTTCCCATAGATATTGGCTCCTCTACACAAAGCCATATTTTGCCCCAGATGACTTGGGAAATGAGATCATTCGCAGTTGCTTGACGTAAATGGGAGGTGCTGATG
>NW_005054400.1:920012-924930 GCF_000277835.1 Geospiza fortis
CACTGACGCCTTCTGTCGCCTCCCAAACCTTACACTGCACAGCACATTTCAGCACAGAAACTGCAGAGGAATTTGGGATAGTCTGGAATAGAACTCTTCAGGTACCACTGACAACTCCTGTGAATATTTTACCATGCGTGTGATTTCTGAGTGAATGTTATTCATCAGTCATTTGAGCTCACAGAATATTGTCTCATGGCATTCTTTGGAGTGCGAAAGAGGAAGGAAAACTATTAATTACTTTTGATTGACATTTTCCATTTGTGTGTGTGTGTGTAGGGGGGGGTTGTTGTGCATTTTTTTCATAGAACCTCAGGTTTGAATTGGGTAAACTGACACCTTGCAATCTGATCTGACAGCCCTGCTTTGTGTGGGAGTTTGTACGACTCCAAAATTTCAGCTGTGAGACTTTCTGCGTGAGCAGTCATTTTATTAGAAGTTTTGACACCTCTCCTAGCAGGGATCAGTGCCCGCTGTGTGAATGGAAACACCAAAAAGAGCATTGTGTGATGCAGAGTGGGAAGGGAATAAAAGAACTTCTGTACCCAATAGCTGAAATTAGCTCAGATAAAGATCTTGGAGGACCTTCAAAGTAGTAATAGTTAGACATTAGGGCCATCCCACTGTAATTATTGTCATGGATTTGTATTATAGTTTAAAAATCACAGATGCCCACACAGTTTTGTTGGATTTTGTTTCTCTCTTTGAATCCGCCCGTTTTCTGTGATTTTGGGTTTAACTGTTTAATTTTTTTTTTCCTGTAAGAGGACAGCAACATCTTTGGCTTGTTCCAACTTTTGTGGATTGAAAATTGCAACTGATTTGTCAGTGCCTGGCTCTGAAACTCTTGTGTGTACCTGAATGGGGTACAGCAGCTGCCTCAAGTGGCCCAGAGCTCCCTGGTTCCATGGGCTGTGTCCACTTCTGTTGCAACTGATGGGACAGATGAAAGAAGAACTGAAAAGACACTGTTGACTGCAGGATTTTGCATTTCTGAAAGAAAGAAACAACTCCACAAGTGTCCTGCATCCATGTGGGGTGCAGCTGGGTAAAGGGAGTTGCTCCGGTGAAAAACACATCAAGCAGAGACTGATTGAAGTAAACGATGTGAAATGCAGGGATGTGGTTCAGGAGAAGTGTAAAGGGGCTGCACCTCAAGAGACTGATGCAGCCCTGGGAGTAATGCACAGACAGCCCCTGCAAACCCCCTCAACTGTTTTTACTTTGTCCTCCTCAGCTAAAAGGTTGTTTTTGTGTTTGCCTGAACATGATCTTGTGCGGGAAAGTCATGAGAATTAGTTACATCTGAAATTTCCTGTCTTTCTATAGTGTCCCTGCCATACCCTTCCCATTAACTGGGGGCTTTCTGGACAAATTTTGAACAGAGGAAATGCAAAACAAACCATGATTCATTGTGGAAACTAGGCTGAGGGTTTTGTGGGGAGAAAGCAGGCTGATTTTTTTTCCTGCTCCCACTCACCTGCCCTCAGCTAGGTTGATAAATACCTGTGAAGCATTTGCTATAAAAGTTCCTAGGAGTTCATTGTAATGAGCAATCCTTCTGGCCTAGATTTGTATCTTCCTTGAGAATAGGTGTAATTTTAGATCTGCTTTGCAAGCTCTTTTTTTTTCTTTTCCCCCTTTTCTTTCCAATACTCCTCAGTACAATAGGAATCTTGTCCCATGGTGTGAAGCCCCTGCAGAGTTATAAAATTGTGTCACCTTCCCTGCCTCCCTTATAAGTTACTCTAAGTGACACTATTAAAAAGAAAAACCACAGGATCTCCTGGGATCAAAACAATGTCCTGTTGTTATCTTAACACAACTCCGTTTGGCTTTTTTGGCTTTTACCTTTCATTTCCTACAGCTCTGTGCAAGCAGAGCTTGCCTTGCATTGTGCTCCATTCCATGCATGCATTTTCTCAGGGAAGATGCTTTTATTTCTGAAGGATATGCTGGGTGGCCAGAGGTTTCAGATTTCTTCAGCAGGGATTCATCTCTTCCAGAAAGGGGGAGGATGGAGTGAACAGGCCAGCGGAGAAACTTTCATCTCTGTGCAAGAAGGGAGGAGAGACTTAGATGCTCATCACTTCCTCAGAGGAAGATTTAAGCTCAAGTATTAACTAATAAACTCCCTATCCCATAGGAGTTGAGACAGGGGCTGTGGGGGAGGGAATGGATTGAACATGTGTGAGTTTCCCACTCTGAGCAGGAGTTTTGGTGGCCTGGAAAATGTAATGTGTTTTCCCTTGCAGACGCTCTGGAGTGTGACTCACAAGCCTTTGCAGCTCGGACAGCTTTGCAGAACGAGCTACCAGCAACCCCTTTGTCCTTCAGGTTACATCACTGAATAAGCTCAAGGTAACTCATTCCTCTGAGCAAGGAGCCATTGTCAGTGAGCTGCTGCAACTGGTGTTTTCACACTTGTTTCCCATCTGTTAACAACAACAGGAGTTACCTATGCACACTCAGGTGTAAAACCCCAGCTCCAGGAAACATCTACATGTTACACACCCTGAAGTCTATTTGCATGTGTGATGTGTCAAGTCGCATTTTCTATGTTACACATTCCTGTAATCTGATTTTATCTGTGACTCCAAGATCCTGCTATTATATATTATTATAACTTGTGGATGAAACTCTTCCTAATACTACCTTGCACTTATTGTTTTTGACCCAAAAGCCCACAAAGTGCCTGACAAATGCTAAATGGTTTTACCAGAGACCCTGGAGGTCATTAATTGTAGTTATATTCATTTTGCACACATGCTAAGTGAGGGTTTCAGTGGTTTGAACTAGAGCATGTGGTGACTTGCTGGAGTCATGTGGAGTGAAGTGGAGATAAGCCTCAAAGTTTTCTCTTAATCTACAAAATTTCCCTATGAACAATCTGATGTGAGCCATTCAGCTCATGTACTTGGGGACTGGCCATGGAGCAAAGAAGTAATTTTCTTGGGAAAAGAAATTTTATTTCTTCCCAATTTTCTTATGAGAGACCTGCACTTACATAGCCAAGAGTCTGTCAGAACCCTAGAGCTGCACTATCCCATGGCACAAAACTGCCCAGCATTCCCACCGTGGCCCTTGATCCCACCCTCCAGTGCATGTCCAGCACTGCTCTTTTTGTGAGGAATGCACTGAGCTGGGAGCAGGAGCAGCTGCAAAACTTGGGTGCAAAAAGGTCTTTGGAATGAGAAGGAGGAAGCAGGCTCAGCACTATTTGCACTTTGAGTGTTGAGCTGTGGGTTTCAGACCTGGAAGGAGAAGAGGAGGAGAACCACAGCATCCCCCATTTTCATGGAATCACAGAGCGAATTTGGTTTGGAGGGTACTTGAAAGATCATCTGGGTCCAACCCATCTGACAGGGATGGCGCATCCACAGCTTCTCTGGGAATCCTGTTCCGGTGTCTCACCACTCTCTGAGTAAAAACTTCCTAACATCTAATCTAAATCTGTCTTCTTGTAGCTTAAAATCAATCCCCTTGTCCTATCCCAGTCTGTCTGTGTACAAAGTCATTCTCCCTCTCTTTTTTTTCATTTTAAGTACTGGAAGGGCAGAGTGAGATCTGCGCAGAGCCCCCTCATCTCCATGCTGAACAACTCCAGCATTTTTCCTGATGTGTTGTCCACATACTGAAAAAGGCAGCAACCTGAACAAACAGCTTGTTGCGGGCAATCTCATCTCTTCTTGTTACAGACAGTTTTATCCTCTTAATTTTCAGTGGTCACTGGAAATTGTTACTGTCCTGTGCAGTTCCTGGCTCCTGGCTGGACACCACCACATCAGAGCAGCCTTTGCATCAGCCAAGGCAGAGAGGGGAGCATAATCTGGCCCCTGGTTTGCACACAAAGACTGAGCTTGCTATGTGCCTCAATCCTTGTCCCTTTTACCTTTCTGTGACATTTCTGAATGTTTTGAGGTTGCTTTCTTTATTTTTTTATTGTTTATTTTAATTAAACATGACTAAACAATGGTTCTCTGAGTGGGAATCATTCTTCCTAATAACCACAGTGTGCATGCTAACTATACTAAAAATAAATCTTGTCTCTGACTAGTTAAAAATTGCAGTGATTTGTTGATGCTTTTTACCTGTCACTAGTAAGATATAAATATAAATAAGTAGAATTACATTTAAAATATCCATCACTTCACATATGGAGAGTGGCAATGAGTGGGCTGTAATAATAAAATATACTTTATAAGTGTCATAATCATTCAGACACCAGGAACTCATAAGCCACAGATCTGACGTTCAGATGATGAATTGTGATTTTGTTTTAAAAGCCAGACATGTCAACTCCATGTGCATATTGGGAATTGTAGTTCAAGTGACCTCTGCTAAAACACTGACCTTAACAATGACTTTGTTTTACATTTCCCAGAAACTTTTTAAGTAGGTGTGATACTTTCCAAATGCGGTTGTTGCACTAATGCTTATATAAAGTAATTTAAAATATATTTGACACCTTTGCTGTGCTCATATATTATATGGCACAGAAAATGAGATTCAGTGAATGGCTTAAAATTAATTCTATTTTGGGGATTTGGTAACATCGTAAGCCCCTTGAGGTTCACCTGTGTGACATATGATATCACTGATTCTTCTAAAACTCTACAGCTCATCCATTCTTGCATGCAATAAATAAATAGATTAGATATACATACGGATGAGTGTTTGTATTGGTGCATATGAAAGTGGATTAGAAAACACTCCAGGGAGATTCCATGGACTGCAGGGATCTTGAAGCTGATGGAGGAAGGTTGATTCAGTGGACTTCAGAGACCTGGATTCTGCTCCCCTCTCTGCTGCAAGTTCCTCCTGTGTGACCTTGGACATGCTGTTTAAACCCAAATTCTAAAAGTATTTACTCTCCTGATTCCTGACGAGATGCCTGATTCATGCTGATTTCAGCAGG
>NW_005054400.1:925097-941013 GCF_000277835.1 Geospiza fortis
AGCAGGAATTTAAGATCTGAAAAGGAACTGAGCACTAAAATCCCTCGAAAGATCAGGGTTAAGTTTCTCAGGGGCTTAACCAAGATGGAGATCCTGCTATTTCACAGGGACTTTGCTTGGGTGAGAGCATAAAGGATCATAAGGCAGCACGGTCCTGGTAGCTGTACAAATGTGTGAAGTGCTGTTTCTGATTCCCTGTGAATAGCTGCATGCACTATATAGATGTAATTATAGTCATATCAAATGAAAACACAATTAAGTTCCAGAATTGGAGCTGATTGGCATAACAAAGCTGAGATTTACTGCTTCCTTCGCCAGACCAGCGCAGGTTCTAACACAAATCATGCCTCTTAGCCTTCAATTTGATAAACTTTCAGCTATTTTGACATGTAGAGCCAACTGCAGCCTACTCCATCCTGACAAAAAGAGCCTAACAAATGGATTTTCAGTCACCCACTGAACAGAGCTAGATGACAGATCTACATGAAATCCTTTTTGGAGAGAAGGCAGCCTTTTAACTTGATTGATGAAATTATATCTAAATCTAGTAGATTTGGGACTTCAAAGGCATTTTTGCCTACTTAGGGCATCCCAGATGAAGGGAGTATGCTATTTGTACCAAACTCCCATGCTCAAGTGGTTTGCAAATTGACCCCTTTGTAATAGGTTAAAGGTTCCGCGCAAGATAACGGTGGTTCATTTTGATTAATTATGTCAGGGAATTAATGTATGATTACTAACTTTTAGCAGACCCTGCTCTTTCTGACCTCGAGCTGCTTGTTTGTGTGGCTGGTTGTAATTTTCGACCAATGGGTTACGAGAGGTCACTGTGTGGTCAGCATATTTTAAACAAAGAAAAGGGAGGTGGGGAAGGGGGAGCAGGGAAACAGCAATCTCAGATCAGAGTGGGTGGACTACAGTTTACTGGCCTGACAGGGGAGATTTGTTGAGTGTTTTAACAGTAGATTTTTATACATTTACCCTTTCCAATAAAATATTCTTCTGAAGAACTAAGAGAGTGGCCTGGAAAGATGTTGGGAGGATAATTTAACAGTTGAATGTTAAGCCCATAATTGCACTTCATACTGGTTTCAATAGTAGAGAACCTTGTTAAAAAATAAATTGGTCAGTGTTGTGTTTAGCACTTGGATTGGCTGGGAGTGAGGCTGAAACCTTCTGATTAAGCCAATGCCTGGGAAATGCTGCTTACAAATTTCTTAACCAATCACCAAGGAGATAGCAAAGTTTGATAAAAGTAGGGTTTGTGGGGATTTAGCTACATTTCATATTTTAAACCCTTGGCTGAGTATGTGAAGCCATCTGAGAGCTTCTAAATACTACAAGGGACATACAGGAGACCCAATCCTGTACAAATCTCAGCCTGCTGAATCAACTGTATTCACTGGGTTCCGTATGGTATTGAATGGAATTGCTCATGCTGAAAGAGAAGACTGTGCCTAGGTCTTCCCTGGACATTAGCTATACTATGAAAATCATGGGTATAGGAGCCTTAAATTCCTCCAGTCCTTGCACAAATGTGTGGTCTGATTCTGGCAGAGATCTGCAGGATAGAAGCAGGTACTTTCAAAGCAGCTAAAGCAGGACTTGAGTTTGAGAGCTGCTGCATGCTAAGAGCCATTGAAACCCTGGATGTTTATCACTTGTGAAAATCAAATAATTCTGCAGGGCCCTAAATATACACAGAATTAAGCAAGAAACAGCAAATGTTAAAACAAAATTGCTATTATCTTACCTGGGCCTCACCCCTCTGTTAAAAATGGGTCTAAAATGCCTGTGTTGTTTATAGGAACACCAAGAGGCTTTTCATTCTTGTTGGCACTGTGCTTTATGGTCCTTAGATGAAAGGCACTACTGATGCTTAAAGAATGATTATTATTGTAATACTTATTCTAAGAACAATAGGCACATTTGTTTTATTTTCCACCAAGCCCCTTCAAACACCAGGGTGTCCAATTAAGAGTAAGGGCTGGGACTTTGATGAAACTTTTCCAGTTTGTTTTGGAAACTCCAGTTTTGCTGTACTTTTGGTTGTACCTCTTTGCCTACATGGGGTTTTGTTTTTGGCTTTGGATCTCCTTAATTTTGTTATTCCTTGCAAAAATGTGCTCTTGCCAAACTGTCTTTTGAATTTTAAGTGAGAACACTATAAACAAGTTTTGTAAGAGGAGAAACAGATATTATCTGAATGAAAATGTGTGGTGTTAGTTGGGCCAGGAAAGTATACTTTGAGCTAAAAAGATGTGAAATGTTCAGGGGGAAAGAATTTGAAGGGAAAAAAGAGACGGGAAAGTGAATATGATGATAAGACTGTGTACAGACTTACAGATAGGAGTGGTGTCAAAGGAAGAGGGAAGCTAAAGAAAAGAGAAAAAGAAACATTTGAAGTTTATATATATTTACACATAAACCTGTGTGTCTGTTATGGTTTGCTAAAATTGCCTGGGTCTTCTGAAAATCACCCCATACAAAAAGGAAGACAAGCAGTAGGGCTCAAGATTTGTTTTACAGGCAGTGGGAAAACAAAGCTCAGACAGGACTTGAAGGCTGAGCTGTTGTGACCAGCTGGCAGAGGACTGATCATTGCTGGTTGCCCTGCTGCTTTTCACAGCCAACCCAGCCTAAGCATAATTCAAACTGGTGTCTTTTGCCACTTAGCAAAGAAAGGAAAGGCTTATGCCAGGCTGACAATTCCTTAATCCAGTGTCCTGTTCACAGATCTTTAGGCATCCTGACCCTACTCCATGAGACAACCAGAAATTCAGTTTCCTGGTCCCTGCTTTGACTATTAGTTGCAATTGCCTCTTGAGCTCTTAATTTAATGGAAAGTCTCACAGCTGCTGCAGAGCATAGATGTCCCTATTATTTACTTATTTAGTCATTTTACAGTGGTGTTGGGGATCTCAGGCAGGTCATTGTACGCACATTTAATAAATGACAATCCTGCCTGAAATTATTTACAATCAAAACTGTTGATTCAAGTACTTGTACATTTGTTCTCTTCCAGGAATCACAAAAGCACATGTTAATTTGCTGTCATACATAGATGAAAACTTATGCTCTGTGTCCAGAATTAGGTCCTGAGCTGAAAACATAACAAGCTGTGGGAACATAAAGTAGCAGAAGTAAGGATTTTGGGATGCACTAGCCATGTTGGAACACTTTCAGCCCGGTTTTATAAGAAAATGAGATTTATCCAATCGTGTTTTCTGTCAATCTACCAATAACAACACTTAAACTTGGGCAACGTTAACCGCCCTTGGCAGAAGGGTGGGCAGCTCTGGATTAAACAGAGGTCTGTGGGCAGAAGCACAAAGCCTGCAGTTTGTCCAGTTCCCAAAATTCCTCCCGTGCTGGAGCTTTCATGGTACCCAGCTGCTCACGGGGGAGCACTGGGGTAAAACAACACAGGCACAACCAGGCTTTTAGCCACATGAGCACCCACCCTGCAGAAAGGTCAAATATCAGGTTTTAGAAATTCCACTTCCCAGGGAACCACTGGCATATTTGCTCCTGAGCATAAGGGAATGAGTTTCTCAGCCTTTTGAAAGTGAAGGGAATTTGGTGCTGCTTCCTATGGAGAAAGGATCATACCCTGTAACACAACCTGTAGGGACAGAAAATATTTGTTTCCTCTGCTAATAGGGGGAAACAAAGCAAATTGGAAGCAATAATCTTTGGCTATGGCAGAGAATATGCCAGGTATTTGTTGCTTTTTACATGTTTGTACATCAGAGACTTGCATTTTCCTGCTCCCATGTGTGCCCAGCGTTTTGGTGCTTGTACATGCTCTGATTAAAGACCAATTCTGAACAATGCTCTTTAATTTAATGATCTTAATAAGCACATGGGGGGGATTGTCTTTACTGTAAAGGCACAAACAATGCTACATGCTTCAACATGAAACATAATTAGGGTGTGCAGTAAAATAACGGGGTGAGGGGGAAGGGGACATTTTTTAAAAAATGAGCACAGAGGTGACTTCCAACAAAACTTCAAAACCAGCTTGGCTAACAATGAACATAGCCCCATTCTTTTTAATCATCAACAAAATCTATCACACATGTTCTTTCAAGTAAAGTTTATTAGAAAGAAATTGCTACTAGAGAACCACATGTGAGCTCTGACTTGGCAAGGTCAGGCCAGGGCAATAAACCCTTGAACCTTACAAATATGCAAAGCTGACATAAATAACAAATTAAACCCAGCCAGGTGTAGAGCTGCAGCGAGCTGCTTGCCAGAAAGATTCAAACTCTGGCCAGCGTGACCTCTGTTAGCTTGTGTGGAAAGAAGGGGCTTATCTCCTCGGCTTGCTGTCCATTAGGGTTCATACCTGTGGGCTCAGGTCACCTTCTTCTCATTAGCTTAGAAAAATCATATCACTTCATTAGAGGTGTTTGTTCAGCCTCTGAGTGTCCCCAGGTATTTGGATGTGTTGCTGGGTGAGTGCTGATTTTGTCAGAGCTGCAGACTCCGGGTGTTTTGGGTCCTCTTTTAGGGATAAGTCCAGGATCAGCTAGCAAGAGGGAGTGTGGAGATTCCTCTGCTGCAGGATTTGGTGAAGTAGCACAGGGAGGAGAGGACCGGGGACTTTGTTCACTATATGGGGTGAAAAATGCCTGGTTGGAAGAAGTCTGGCCAATAATAAACATAAATGAACCCCAAGCTGGATGGCTGGCCCTGCGAGCCCTCTGAGGTGGCTGCTCACAGAATCACGCATCACCCGAGAGCTATTTTGGACGCAGCTCTAAGTAGTGCTTCAGAAAAAGGAGCTGATCTTTGCACCAATTTTAGACATATCTGTTGTAAATTCTCTGTGTAATCAGGACTTCATTAGAGGTGTAATTGTCACTGCAATCAATCACTGCATCATTCTGAGCATCACTGACAGATTTCCAGAGGCATTCAGCTGCAGATACACCATCTCAGTGGGATTTTCAAATGTCTCTTAAGCGTATTAAGCACCTAATTCCCACTGAATGCTCAAGGGGTTTTTAAAATCCCACTATGTGTCTCTCTATATCTTGCCCTTAAACAAGTGCTTAATTTTAAGTGCAGGTAGTTTCATTGATGTGTGTAGCACTACTTGTGTGGTTAAACATGTGCTTAAACATGCAGTTAAACCATGGCCATAATGGGTGGGGGAGGAATTTGGTGAGAACATACAGTGCTTTAAATATAAATGTTTCACTATCACACCTTAATTTTTGGATACTGGTTTGAGGCAGAAGCAGTGAAAAAAAAGTCTCTTTAGACTTGAAAACTGAGGAAATTTGTTCTGAGAATCACAAAAAGGGAATAATATGGCACACTGGGGCATGATGTTCTACAGAATCCCTTTACAAGTGTAACCAGACTTTACAATCTTTGCCGTGAGAATTGCTTTGAGTTTTTTTTTTTTTTTTCAAATGCAAAGCCAGACCTCTTATAAAAACACTCACCCTGAGAGGCAATACTCTGTAGTGACTACTGAGCTGTCGTGTCCTCTTGAGCAACAGGTTTCACCTCTCTGTGCTTCTCTTTTCCCTCCCACTGTCTTTACTATTTATATTATAAGAACTCTGGGGCAAGGACAGTCTCTGTGTTTGCATAGCTCTCTCCATAATGGTGTTGTCTGTCTGCTGGGATCACCCAGTGCTGTCGTTAGTAAAATCTAGTGACTACATTGCACAATAAAAAAAAACTCCTGCAGGAATAGGAAATTGGAAAAAAAAGCCCTGGGTCTTGCTCTTAGTTATTCAGGTTTTAGTTTTGCCTCTGAGTCACAGGTTATGGCTCTTCAACACGTGAGGTTTATACAGACTTGCTAAAGAGATCTGTCCTGATAAATGGGTCGGATGCTTTTTATAGAGTTCTCCACTGGGTCCACTCCATCATAATGAAGCTTCAACACAGGCCTCCACAGAGCTCCAGGAGAGAAATCTGGGAAGGAGAAAGTGAAGGGAGATTGGGTGAGTTTACACTACGTGTTAAGTGGAAGAGCTGCAAAGAGGTTGGGAGACTTGTCATGACATGCAATTAAAGGCTCCTCTGGGAGTGTCTGTATAAACTCTGCATGTAGCAGAAAGAAAACAGACAGCTGACAGTTGTACTGTGGAGTCTTAGAAGAATATACAGTGTTCACTGCCGACACTCAAAGGCAATTTTGCTGAGTTCTGTGAAGTCTAAACACTTTTACTTAGAGTTAGGGACAATTCCTGTCAAAGGGCTGGAATTTCTGCCCTAGCTGTTATGAGTTAGCTTCCAGGAACCTCTCTTGAACTCAACCTGACACACACTTTGTTTGTTTTAGTTATGTTTCCATTTGATGAAGGCGCTTTTGCCTTTGCCATTGATGGTGGCTGGAGCATGTGACAGGCATCCCCATCGCCTGGGGTCCTGTTTGGAACACATCCTGGGATCCTTGGGTCAGGCTTTTTGTTGTGTGTCTGCTGGATTTTCTAGCAGGGCTGTGTGTGCATGTGTGACACATCCAGAAGTGCAAAGGGGGAGATGCAGGGAAAGGACAAGTTCTGCAGGGCTTTGAGCACTGAGGAATAAATAAACCTGGGAAGGACCCCATCTTTATGTGCCTTGAGACATGTGTTGATGGTTGAGGCTGCTGGTTGGGAGAGGAAGGATAAAAGGAAACCTCTGCTCTACCCAATTCTTGAACCCCCTTTTTCTTCATAGTGCTGAGAAGCCTGAGTGAGGATCTGCATTGGTTTGAGCTGTGACTACTTGATATATTTAATTAGAAGGAAATCTCTCCAGGCCTGCAGTGGAACTTGTGGTCAAAATGGAAACCAGCTTGGCCCAGCCATGGAGGCAGAGGCCCAAACCTCCATCAGCCTCACTCAAAGCAAGAGCTTTATGCTTCTCTTTGTGACTGGCTGAGTTCCCAAGTAAAAGGTTGTGGGCTGATTTGGTCAAACCCTGCATTTCCCATAACACCTCACAGAGTCAGTGTTGTGATTTCTATTTACTCCATGAACATTTCCATTCTCTGCTGGGGAGGCTGCAGTTTTTCTTATTCCTGTTGTTCCCACAACAGGAAGAAAAAAGGGAGGAAGTCACTGGGCCAAGAAGCAGAGGGAGACATCACCCTTTCTTTAGTTTCTTTTAGCATTCCACATGTAGATCCCTAATAAAAAAAGAGGGAAGACGTAAAGAACCTGAGCATCATTCAAATCATCAGAGACATTATCACAAACTATTATGGCTATTTATTTTTGGGATGGGATGTCTACTTTACAAAGAATTTAGAAGTCCTAAAGGAGGAACTCAAATAGATTTTTATTTCTTTCTAGATGTAGGGGAATGGCAAATGAGAAGCAAACAACTTGAAATTCACCAGAGAATTTGGAGTGCAAATTTAATTTATATGAGAAGACTGTGGTGATGGGAAATATAGAAAACTCTAAGTTTTGATGGTTGGACCAGGCTCAGAGCCTAAAGGCATGTATCACTGAAGGGTATTAAATATTTAAAAGAAGGTTTATTTAGAGTCCTCAAAACTGACAGGATCTTAAATACAAGATCATATGGCAAGAAAGCTCAACATCATTCTTGTCAGGGTGAATTAACTGCGGTGTATAGCCCTGTATAAATAAGCAGCTATGGAAACCCCCAGCTTAATATAAAATCCTGTAAAACCAAATTATGTCCATTCAGAAGAAAAAATAATAAGACCAGGGTAGGAAAAAAGAGGACAAACCCAAGCTTTCTGAGGAAATGTATCAGCACATATTTCTCAGGCACCTCCTCAATTATTTTAGAAGAATACAGAAAAAAATGTGTTTCCAGGGTCCATTGGTTATTGCCCAGTACAACTGGCATTTTTTGGAACGAATTATGCTTATAGTGCATTTCATGATACAATTTTTCACTTAAATCTTTCCCTTCTAGGTGTTTCTTCAAACTTTTGGGGAAGTGCTCCTCCTCAGGGGAGGAAGTTGCTATTATTATTGTAAAGAGATTCAGCTGGGCTGTACCTGAGAGACTCATTGAGAGTATTCATCTGTGTCTCTTTTTATTTAATCCTTCTCACTACCACAGCCCATCCTGCCTCAAAAAATAGGGAGAAAAAAAATATAGCCTTGCTTAGGCTGCTGAAATTTGTGACCTAACAAAAAAACCAGTTTGGCCCAGTAAATGATAATGAGTTCCAGTGTGTTGGTCGTGCTGATGGAAAGGATGTGGGACTCCCCCACAGAAATGGAAAGGAGCCTTGGCCAAGAGCTGGGGTGGTGCACACCCTGTGTTATAGCACCTCCTTCTACTTTATTTGTGCACCAAAATATGCCTTGGGAACATTTTAAGGATCTCCACCATGCCAGAATTTCTCCTTCCTGAGCTCCAGCAGAGAGCTGCCAACGTGGTATTTGTACTGCTGTGGGAGCCTTTCTGCAGAAGGTCAGTGGGGGAGTGTAATCAGTTTAGAACTGGATGTTGTAACTTACTTGAATGAAAGATTTTTTTCTAAAGGTGACATTAAGATGAAATATTTAAGATAAACCAGAAGATTTGAGTGGAAATTCACAATGTCCCTCTGAAACAGTCCATGCTGATTTACTGATCTTCCACTTTCAATTTATGAGCTGAGACCGGAGTATACCACTGGAGGATGAGAATAGAGTAGTCATATTAGAGCCAGCTCATATATCCTACGGACAGACTTTGGAAGAATTAGAAAGTATAATAAAGTGCTTGTCCCTTTAAGACACTGCTTGGATCCTTGCCAATTTAGATACCAGAGCATTAGATATTTTAAAAGCCCTTTAAACTGTCTCTTTTCTTTTTCCTTGTTTGTTTTTTTTTTTTCCCTTTTCCTTGTTGTCTGAGGTTTTCACCTTTTAACAATGCACAAACAATGGCAGGAGCATCCTTTGCTTCACAGCTTTCTCTCCCTACAGCTTATTGAGAGTGGAATTCTGTTCCCCATCCCATTATTTTAAACACAAAATAACTCTTTAGAAGAGTGACGTGTACAGGAGAGAGAAAACATACCTTGTTTTAAAAAGGCAAATCCTTGGTTTTACACAGGAGCAGTAACACTGGGATACACAAGGGCATCCAGGTACTTTTCAAGCACATAAATACTGCCAGGGCACTGCAGTGACCTTTGGTCTCTGGCATTTTCAGCTAATGGTCACCGTATGTGGCAAAAAAAGCTGACCCTGGGATTGCTGGGGGACCTGCCCGGAGGTTTGGATGTCTCCTTGGAGAGCAGCCACCTTATCACTGAGCTCAGCAGCCCGTGGGTCAAACAAATGTCCCAGTCTGGGCTCTGCTGCAGCGCCCAGTGTCACACACCCTGCGCAGCCACTCCTCCCAAGGGGGCTTCAAAGGGGTCACAATCATTCTGCAAGTATTTGTGAAGTGAAATTTGTTCAAAATTAACCACTCTGCTAATGGTTAGAGTGCCTAAACGAGGATTTTGTTTGAAGATGCTGTCTCAAAAAGTTTTTGGAGAGGTCTCCTTGGGCTGGGCTCTGAAATATAGTTTGGTGCAAGACAAAAGGAATTTGGGTAAAGAGGAAAGGTGGTCTGGGACAAGAATAAACAAAAAGTGAAATAATAGGCCATCAATATGGGTCCATTTTCTGAACAATACAGAGCTGAGGGATCTTTGTGCCATAGCACACGAATGGAAAATTGTGATTCATGCTCCTTTTTGCTATTCCTTCAGATCTGATTTTTCTTTTTCTGGTAGGGACCCAGGCAAAGATCCCCTCCAGTTTTAGGCAGAAATTTCATGTCATGCAATGGGGAGATTAAGCCTGCTGAAAGACTTCTTTAAGGGAGGATTCAATATTCCCTTCTCTCTTCATGGAGATTATAAGATAATGCATCTGGAACAACATTAGCTCATCCAGGTCTGTGGTTTTATTCTTGATAATCAAATCCCAGAAATCTCATTCTCCATCTGCCTGAACATATTTTTGGGTAAGGGTAGGCTTCAGCTACCAGACATGGCTGTGGTCAGATATTGTGAGATCTCCTAAACATGAGCAGAAAATTTCCGTCCTCTAAGTCATATCCAAACATTCCTCTTTCTCTTGTGCTGTATTTTCTTTCTGCAGCTGAGAGAGTTATGGTAGTTGAGGCCAAGAGAACTTGTTTATTTCTCCTTTGGTAGTGTTTACTCAACAGACTCCCAAACTTGGGTTCAGGCTGCATTTGCTTTCAAATGGGAATTATCTTCATGGCCTCAGCCTTATTCTATATCGTGCAGTTGTGTCAAGAGCTGGAATTAAGTCCCTGTCTGTCTGGATTAAGTTTTAAGGGTACAATGAAGAGTCTGTGGATGTCTTGTTAGGAGACAGCTGGCCAAATGGACATAGACTTCCTTCTGAGTCTCAGCAACATCTGCATTCTTAAACAACAAGAGTATTTCTTACAAATCAAAGTGGGTTTCCTGTTAAGTTTAGCCTAGAAGTGAGATAATTATAGGGAAAAAAAAAGCTGAAACACATCTTAGGAGCTTTTAGGAGCTTATGACACTTTGTTTGGCCTTTTGAGACAGCTATTAGTCATTTATCCCCTTTCAACTGCAGAGCACTGGAGTGCAACATCTGTGCTCTGCTTCACCTTCCTCAGGACCATTCAGCAGAGATGGAGCAGATCTTCCCACCAGCATCCATCTCCTGTCTCAGGCATCTGACTCTCTCTGCCTCACAAAGTTTTGCATTTTTTCAGTGAGGACATTAGTCTTTTAGTGACTTCTGCAAAAGCAATTTTCTTGTAATGTAAGTTGTAGCATTATAAAAACATACATTATACATTAATTCTAGTCTTACAACTTCTCTAATTATTAATCATACATCTAATAAACAAATCCATAAAGGGCACTAGTTTCAATTACACTGGTATAAATTAAGAAGAGACATAAGATTTGTGCTATATTGTGGATCAGTGATGATGCTTTGATTTCTAACCTTATCTGAAACTCTGTCAGTAGCATTTTTATAAAGCAGGTGATGTTAACCTAAAAATCCTTTGAGATCAGTCAATCCTGTGGAGGACATTCTCAATGTAGCTTTCATGTTGTCCAAACAGCCACAAACATATTTATTCTTGAAAGAATTCTAAGAGAGAAAAAATATTTTTTTTCTTTTTGTAAAAAGACTGAATTTTATTAATACTTGAGAATTGTAATGTAAAAGAATGGTGTTTTTCTCAGTAAAGCAGCAACATTTTGAAGTTTTATTTTTAGCTTTATAAAGTATTTATTTTCTCATTTCATATTTTGCTCAGAATGATTATTTAACAAATTGATCTCCAGAAGTTGCCTGGATTCACTCTGGTGTTAGAAAAATTCCAGCTTCTTCTTTTGTCCAACTTTTTTTTCCATGAAATTTGCACATATCCACGAGATGATGATAAACAGACTGGGAAGGGATCTGAAGAAATTGCCCTGCATTTTAGCCCTCAATTATACAAGGTGATCTTAAGAAAACAAGAAGTCAAATCCTGAAAGGTCTCTGAATACCAATGGAAAATAATTCATGCCAGATTGTTCCTTGCTAGTAGTAAGGAGAGACTGTTATAAGTTGATTAACACAGAGAGCTGATGGATATTCTTCATGCCTAAAGAGTAGTTTCTTTGGTTTTACAAACTGATAAAAACAGGTGAGTTAGAAGCCTAAATGACAGTGAAAGTCAATGAAGAATAAAGTACTTGGGTCAGGAAGCATTTGAAAACGCCCTGGTGGGGCAGTGAATCCTGACTTTGTAGCATCAGCCAAGCAAATAAAAGGTCTTCAAAGTTATGAAGTCTGTTATCTTTCAAAGGGTGAGATGAGAGAAATCAAAATGACTCCATGGCAATTCATCTGATAGTCTGATGGTCTAAATTACTGCTTTATAAACTGCAGCAAGATGTGTGTCAGGGCCTTTGCCACCTCAGAGCTACAGAGCATGGAAAGATACCATAGTAAGTCATCATAATAATATTTTTAATTCATAAGGATTTCCAGCAAGTCTACAGATGTAACAAAGTGAAAAATGGAAGGTATCTGGTCAGACCTATCTACCTTTGCAAATAAAGTCTAGTGCTGAAATTACTTAATTTAAAAGCAACTACCAGTTTGGGTTAGATTTCTATCAGAAAGTGAAGAAGTTACTTCTGCCCTTGGTGAAAGCACATGGTTGGTGTTTGGGAGGCTGTACCAGTTCAGGCACCTGCAAAACTGAGTCATTTTGCAAATTGGTGCATATTCATAGCAGCACAAATCGTTTAAAATGGAATCTGGGAAGGAAATGCTTTTTTCCTTCATCATTGACTTCTTGCCACAAGTCATCATGCAGTCTATACAGGTTCAGGCAGTTCTGGACCTGCAGCTCAGGAGGTGACCAGAACAGGGATCTCCAAGTATTCCTTGAGAGAAGCATTTGCAAACAGCTGTAGGCTGCCAACTGATCATATAGGCTGTTGGCAAATTTATGGTTAAAATATTTATGGTTATTTATGGTTAACAAAGGCATGGACAGGATGCTGGATTGATTCACAAATGCTTTTTGGCACAGAAAAAAATTACTCAAATACTCAGTGAGTCATATTTGAAGGGAATAATTAGAACAGTTCTTAGGCAGTCTGAAAACCATATCTTTGTGTCTTTGGAAGGGAGTTAAGGTGTTCAGTTTTACCTACACACAAGCCTTATGTAGCTGAAAAAACCCCATAAGGTGAAAAAGCCCTGAAGAATAATTTCATAGAGCCATAAATGTTTTAGATTGGAAGGGACCTTAAAGCTCATCTAGTTACAACTCCCCTGCCTTGGGCAGAAACACTTTCCACTGGACCAGGCTATCCCAAGCCAAATACAACCTGTCCTTGGACACTTCCAGGGATGGGATTAAAATGATTCAAGCAGACCACATGAATTTGAAATTGGTCAAAAATGAGGCCTGCACAGTATTTCACTAGAGGTTCTCAAGTAGGTCACAAGATCCTGAAGAATGAATTAATGCAAGGGTATTTGCTCTTTTCCTCTCTCGTGTGTGAGGTTACTCCTGGTCGCCGCAGTTCCTGCTCTGACAGCTCATTCCTGCCTCAGGAGAAGGACATTATTTAATAAATCTGTTTTGGGTTTTAAATAGGAGGTTTTGCATTGAAATAGATATGTGAGCCAACCCAGAAGAATTTGTAAGATGTGACAAGAGCAGAGTGGCTGTGGTAGACCAGAATGGCTGCCCTCAAAAATGGGAGATAAATATTACAACTGAAAGGAAACCTCGCTCCCTGCATTTGTGTGTTTTAATATGTAACATTCACGTACTACAACTACTTGGTGATGGACTCTAAAACCCCACCAACTTTGGGGTTCTGCTCACTATTTTAATAATAATTTAGGTGTGAGGGTTAGGAGTAACAGCAGGCAAACATCAACCATGGCTGCTGGATCTCAGCAAGATCTCTATCAAGAGTGGGGAGTGGGTTAGCTAAGAGAGTGGTCATTGGGGAAAAATGAAACTCAGATGTGTTGAAAATGTAAAAGAAAATTGCAAGCAGCACAGGGAAGGAAGGTGATTGGGCAAAATAGGGAACCTTTGCATCTCTTGATAGAAAATCTGAAATTCGGTGAAAAAAGCAATAGTGAGAAGGCATTGGAGACAACCAGAAAATAATGGTATGTCAAAAGGATGTTCATGCCCTACAGAGAGGGAAAGAAACATATCACCCATGAAACAGGAAAAGAATTCACATCACCCTCTTTGGCTTTGGTGACTTGCACTGTGGCAGAGGAGTAAAACTCAGGGGTACAGGGGAAGGTCATAATGTTGTGTGGGTCTGTCCAGAAGATGGCTAAGCAGGGTAACAGGAGGAATGTAAGGAGGGCTGTGTGTTATTTGTTAGAGAAAAAGGGGTTATTGCTGCTTTGCCAGGTGGGTTGAGGCAGAAATCTCATACCTCTGAAAGTAATACCAGATCCCAAGGGCTGGCTACATGGAAATCTCCTCTATCCACAGTGTTCATTAGGCCATTTGCCTCTATAAAGATCAGACAAATTTATGTTGAGCTAGGTCACATGAGGCCAAAACCTCACCTGCTTCAGGCTTTCAGGACTGTACTTTAATGACAATTTAGGATCTAATGGAAGGCCAGGAAAAGGGTCATTTTATATCTGGAATATACTAGTATCTAACGCCAAAATGATGTAATATATCTGATTGCACATTATGTATAAATCAGGACAGCTCTTTAGTAGAAGGGCCATATGTTTTCCACGTCAGTGGAGATTTACACAGATTCCTGGGACTACCTGCCCGGGTTAAGGCACTGTGCCTCTCTTTCTCCCTTCCCAAAAAGCTTGGCCACAGCACTACAGCCAAACTGGCCTTTAAAATAACAAGACACAATAGCAAGAACGACAAAAACAAGCCCCAAAGCCAGCAAGTGTGCAGTCAGGTTTGCTGCCATAAAGCTCAGCGCTGGCATTCCTTGGGAGCGTGGGGAGGGGGGAGTTGCTGCATTCCCCTGGAATGCGGTGAATGGCTTGTAAATTAGAGTCCCTAATGAAACCGCGCTGGTGTCCAACTGCAGCAATCATCTGGTTAAAATCAGGCAGTAATTCCACTAATTTTACTGCCCTTCTCCCAGCCCTCAACGCCTCATTTAGGAAAAAAATGTTTATGTTCCCCTCAAAACACCTGCATTTTAACTTGGGTCCCCAAAGCAATTATTTTTATTTTATTTTATTTTTAAGACTTTCTGTTGTGAAATGCAGCATCCCTCCCTTTTCTGAGCTGAAGCACATGACCGCCCTGGGATTCCCAATCTTCAGGCATGTTTAACTAGCACTATTTTTCTTGCACACTTCACAAGCTTCGCCATCCTATATATTTTCCACCCACAGCTGCTGTCCAGAAGTGTTTAGGATATATTTTTTTCCCCCATCTCAGTAAATGATGAAATAAAACTACGTAGAGCTGTTTGCATTGTGACTAAGGAAGTTAAGGTTGATGGAGGTGATAGTGACTGACACTTATCCAATTTCAGGCTTTCCAAAACGTCTGTGGTTCTTATCATGATTTAGTCTCTACTAGACCTTGTAGACATTAAACAACAAGAATGAGCACTATTCTCACTCAGGAAGAGAAACATTATATAGTGGATGCTGGAACACTACCACGATGTGCTGTGAGATCTTACCATCTGCTATTCCATTAGGGTGAGTTATTCATTTTGTCTCCTTGGTTTCATGTTCATTTAAAGCTTTGATAGATTATGACTAAAGATCTCCTTCAAAAGTTGTAAGCAGATATCCCCAGCCTGTGATGATACCATTTCTTGAAGCACAGACATCCCAGACGAGGGAAATAGGCTTCCCATAAACAGTCAAATGTTTCTTCCCTTCTCTCCAGTACACACACTTCTGAAATACTTAGCCTGTCAGCAAATTCTTTGAGGAAAAAAAAAAAAGAATCCCATTCTCCAATCACCTGCAAATATCTCCATCAGGTTTGCTGAATTCCTGCATTCCTTTCCATCAGGACAAAGCCTCAGCCAGGCCAAGGTGTGCCAGTGCTGGGGTACAGATCCTGGTAGATCAGGTAGGCAAAACCAGGTGCAGCATCAAACTCCCTCCCTATTTCACCTCAGAAAACAAAGAACCAATGCTATGTAAAATATTGCAGCTATCCATGACTGTTACTTCTGCTGTTATAATTGGGTGGAATGGGAATTTTCCTTGCTAAACCAATTCCGTGGGGAACATTAATTTGTTGAAGCTGAAAATTAAGCTTTTTCCTAGCTAGCAAGGAAAATTCTGGCCATGATTTCTGAAGAAGCAGATCTGGGGAAGCTGTGGCTTGGAGCATTCAACTCAGGAGTGAGGAAGAATCTCTGAACCCCTACTTTCTTTGCCTCACACCAGTGTAGCATACTCACTGTTAGTAAACCTGGAGTCAAGCT
>NW_005054400.1:941056-941799 GCF_000277835.1 Geospiza fortis
ACTTGGAAAATGGCAGAATCTTTGATGCTCTCACAGTAGAGAAAACAGATAGAAATCTTTGCCCCTACAATGCCAGAAAGCATTTTTTTTTCCTTCTGCTGCTGCTGGTTTAATAAAAAAGTTATACTGGACACACAGCAAAATATTTAAGTGGGAAGACAATGGTTAAGGGCTGATGGACATCCAGCATCCTACAGGCAGAGAGGCTCTACCAGCTCTTGGGATTTCTCTCTGAGCTCAAGGGTAAGAACAGAGGCTGGTCATATCCACCGAGGGCTGAAGCCCACAGTGAGACGAGGGAAAAGGAGTAAACTCAGCTTCTGGACACACCTATTCCCAAGAGGAGATTAAGGAAAAAGAAAGATCTATTGACAGCACCCAGAAACACTGTGGGGGGAGGCAGTAGTTCAGGCAAAGCAGCAAAACCAGGCCTATGCTTAATCTCAAACTTCAAAGAAGAAAATTCCTCAGAGCTAATAGGTCCCAAACCAAAATATGGTCAGGTATGGAACATGTGGTCACCACAGCATCCTGGAGGCTGCAAGAGGTGCTTACAAAAGCAACTGGGAATCTCCCTCTTTTTTTTTTTCTCTTTCTTTTTATTTCCCCTTCCCCCAATATTTTCTGCTTGCCTGCCTCCTTTAAGCCTTTGTTTTGGGCTAACTGTATCTGAACTCCCTTGGACTTGATGGTACAGGCTTGCAACAGAGCAGAAAACACAAATGAAATCCCAATAATGAGCA
>NW_005054400.1:941819-942135 GCF_000277835.1 Geospiza fortis
AGGAATGAAAGAAATATCATATTGAGCCCTGCATCACATCCAGTTTTAATTAAAAGTATCACAAGCAGATTTATGTCCGGCATAACTTCTCCCGCTGTTTCCAGGTTGTATTTATCTTCTAATTGAATTGTTTTTCTGTGCTGTTTATGAAAACTGCCTCCCAACCAGAGATAATGCTGCATTTTAACACTTTATCTGAGTTTACTTTCAAGGAGCTTTCTGCTTTTTGAATTTTTACTCAATTTGACATCTTTCTGAGAGCTGGCAGAAACAATGTGCAGCTTGATGCTTTAAAATGTGCAAATGTTGGAAGGTA
>NW_005054400.1:942153-942577 GCF_000277835.1 Geospiza fortis
TGACTCTTATTATGAACTCACTGCTGGGACTGAGACTCCAAATCAGCAAATAGCATCCCATTAGGGTCAAAGAGCCTGTTGAAGAGTGTGAGGCTGTATGAGAAAAAGAGAAAGTAGGGGACCTTCCCCTCTAAGGTGTTGCAGAAAACCTTTCTGAAAGTCTAATATTTGAATTTGTTTGGGAATAGAGTTCTTTTTTTTTAATTTGGATGAACTTAAACCTTCAAATTTCCAGCATTTCTTTCAATGTTTAGCCAAAATGTACCAGAAGTGATAATGGTTCCCTTTTACCACTGAGAGATTAATAATCTCCTAATTTCTGTGTTTTCCTTTCTTTCTGTCTTCAGGGATCTCTGGAAGCTAAATAAGAAAAAAGGTATTTTACTGTGAGCTTTTCTGCAGTTTGACAGGTGGGAAGTAGGGA
>NW_005054400.1:942598-949387 GCF_000277835.1 Geospiza fortis
GCTAAAATTAAAAGTAAGTCTTGGTTCTTAACAACTCTAAATTACTAGACAATTTCAAACGCACATTTCACTGCTTGACTTTTCGCTTGGAGAAGTCAAACCAGAACTCCAAACACATCCATTCTCAAACCTTGGGAGATTTCACATCCTGATCTGAGCTTTCCAACATGCTCCCATTTCTGATTAATGCATACCAAACCTACTCTGTTATAAAGTCAAATCAATGCCAAATGTGGTGGTGATTTTTTGATAGGGAGTAAGCGACATCCACCAATATATTTAACACAGGTCAGTAGACAGCCTACAGTCATGACAGTGTTGAACTAGTGACCTAGAAATGAAAGACTCCTTAATCCCTTTACCAAATCCTAAACCACTCAATTCCTGCCCCACCTCGGCAGCCAAGGTCTTTTATAGATGTGCTGGAGGGTAATATGTAAGCCAGCAGAGTGTAAATTAAAGAGGAGAAAAAAATGCTCTACTTGCAATAACATCGTAATTGTGGAATTTGAGAAAATAAGGGACTCAGGAGAGGTCTTCAGTCAGCTTGTCTCAAATTCAGTGCAAATTTATTCTGAGAATATTTTGGCACCTGCAAGCAGCCCAAAACTTTTATAAGCATCATAGCAAGGGAAAAGTGATGCAAGTGAAAGACTGTAGATAGACTCAGAAAAAGGTCTTGATTGTTCATCTGACCTGTTGGCTTCCTCTGTTGCTACATGAGCTTACTTTTATGGCTGTCTAACTCCACTGATTCCCATGACGGCATTAGGAAGTCTCACTGGCATACAACTGGAGGGTTTAATCTGCAGGGATGAGACTAATGCCTTAGAAATGAAGAACAGAAGCCACAGACATCCATTTCATAAATCCTGTGTTGTTTAATCTGTTTTCTTCATCTTTGTCTTGGGATTGCCATAGGAAGAGGTTCTCTCTTGTGTTTTCTTACTCCTTCTCACAGGTCCTGACAAAGGGAGCCATGAGAAAAATATACATTTCGGAAGCGGTTTCCAGTAACATAACAGAAACTTAAAAAAGGAGGGGGTTTGAATTCTAATTGAATTCAAAGCTACACAGCACAGACCAACAACAGCAAACTCTGTGCCTGTACAGTTGGAATTTTGCTGCCAAATGTGGTTAAACAGTTTTTCACTTTTCCCCAAAACATGAACATTGTCTAAGTAGAAAAGTATTTCCATTTGTAGAAGGGACTTTTTTTCATTTTGTACATCTGCAGGCATAAAAGGACCATAATAGACCACAAATTAGATCCGGGAACTGAAATAAGCTCAGCTTGTAACTGAGACCACAGGTCTGTAAAAAAACCTATAGCATCATTTTTGGGTGAGCTCTTTTTTTTTTCTTGTTTGTTTGCGTTATTTTTTTTTTTTATGGCAAAGCAAATGAAAACTCATTTTATATTCAAATATGACACCATCTGTTCCCTGAGTTAGAAAAACTGGGTGAACTGATCCAATATACATTGCGCTAGAAGGAGGGGAACAAATGCAGAAATATCTCTTTCTCTCATCTCCTGTTTTGTGTCCCACTGTTCCATGACTTGACCACAAAGGACTTGCAGATGGCACATGAGGTTTTTTTTTTCCCCTCCTCTTTTTGATCTGGTCCCCCCATTCTTCTGGGCTAGAATTTTCCTTTTCTCAGTGTGATCTGCTGTCTGTCTCCTCTTCCCCTGCCTCTGTTTTTGCTCTTCCCCTGAGGTGGTGGAGAGCAGATCATGCAGGACCTATTGCCGTAGTCCTGTGCCAGACTTAGTCTGAGAGAGGTGATTCTGTTGGGCTTGAAGGAGAGGTGGTTTGTCATAGAGACAAATCTCACTGCTATTTGTGCTCACTTCTCCCACTCCTCACCACCATCCTATGCAATGTAGGAGCTCCCTCCAGGAATGGCTTGGACCAGCACAGTGACCAGTTGCTGAAAGTCCCCCTCATGTCTTCTGGATCAGCCCTGTAAAAACCCTTTTTATGTTTAACTCTTTATTGGTAACCATGAAAAGAATAAAGCAGATCCCTTGCAATCACCTGAAGCACTGGACAACAGCAGGTGGTAACTAAATAAAAGGAGGAGAGGGACAAGTAAAAAACTTCCATGTGTGGAAATCCCTGGGAATGTGGAAAATACTCTGTATAGCTTTAAAGCTCATCAGTTGAAACAGCATGAAGAAAAGTTCCTGCAAAAACCTCTACCCCCTACTTCCCTCTAAAATGAGCCAGAAAAAGAAGAGTCCCTAAGCTAACCCGAGCCTGACAATGGCTGGTTGTGAGGCATATGTTAAACAATTTTGGGTTAACATGGGCAAAGGAAATCAGCTATGAAACTGTATTAGGGAAACATGAGACCACTGTAATCTACATAAAAATAAATTTGGGTATATTTCCAACACAAAATCACACTGTGGAATTGCAGGAAGTGGGCTAATGGGAGGGAAACTTTGCTTTCCCTAAAGAAAACTTGCTTGGGATTTTTTTTTTTTTTTGGTGGAAATAAAGCTACTTTCATATTCCTCTCGTATTGCTGTCCTGTGTTTGGAGTTGAGTGAATAGTTTGGATTAAATAATTTCCTCCATGAAATGAACCTTCTATTATTATTGCTCAAAGACTGTTGATAACATGCTGGGGTTTCCTCTGCTTACTCTTCATTTCTAATTGTTCAACAGCTTGAAATTATACATGTGTGTTCCTATAAGGATTGATCAGGGTTTGGGTTGAGCGTTTGATACCCTTATGGCATTGGAGCTCTATCAGTTATTGTGACAGACTCCTCCACTTTTCACCTTTTCCACGGCCCCTTCTAGAAGGGATGTGCCTCTGGAGATCCCAGAAACAGAGCAAATCCAATAATAATTCCTGTTGGGGTGGGCCCTGGAGAAGGTGATGCAGGCAGAAAAGGCTGTGTGAACTTTCTCCTTTGCTCACTGGTGTGGGGAACAACTCCTCTGAGCAGGGACCATCACCCAAGGGGACCTTTCGTCCTTTTCCCGGGCCGTCCCATGGCTAGAAGGCAGCAGGCTGCTACAGCACAGGCTTCCCAGTTTGCAGGAAACAGGTTTGGTTTTTGTTATCCTTTTGGCTTTACTCCCATTTGAACAGCAACCAACATTTTATAAAACTTGGAGCGAGGCAAGGCCTCTTGTGTTTCCGCCTGGGAAACCCTTGGCGCTGATGGGCTGATCATGCTGGGTGCCACCGCTGCTGGCCAGGCTCTGGCAGCATGGGACACTGCCACGGCACACTCTGGGGACCACTTGGGGTCTTTGCCTGGGCCACCCCTTGTCCCAGCCATGTGGTTCAGATATTCTGGCTGACTGGCTAATTCATCGTCATTTTTGGCCCTGACAAAATTCCCATTAGGAAAAAAGGAGGTCAGTAGGTTCAGTTTGGTGGCACATCAGGTGCTCAAGAGAACTGAGGTTGTGCTAGTTTTGCTGCTAAAATCAAAGTTGTTTGAGCAGTTCCAGAGTGCTTTTTTAGGTATACATCTGGTCCCACCTACTATGGATTCAGGCAGGGCTTTTATGGTATCCCACCTTGAAGAAGAAGGGAAATCTTCTCAAAAAATATATTCCCAATGAAGCAGTGGAAAAGCAGGCATGAGCCCAGAGTTGTCCCTGTCACCCTTCTGTGATCACTTATTTCACACAGGGAAAAAGAGGGAGCAGAGGCAAATAATCATTTCAGCAAGAAATGTGTCTAATACTTTTCCTCCGTGAGTCACTGAAGCTGCCAGCTGGGTGTTTGCTGAAGGAAGAGAAAAACAAAATACAGAGCAGGACGAGGAAGGACAAAACTTACTTGGCTAAAAGCAAATCCAAACTTTTCATGTTGTAAATTTGGAGGAAGGAATGCAGTCCCCTCCTTCCTTCCCCACCACTTGCACACACAAAACAACCTGAAGCTTGTAGTTAAGAAAATAAACTGCAGAGAAAGCCCCTGAAGGGCCTTGGCAGCAAACTGTTCCCACTAAATTGGGAATCTGCACACTCATAGTCTGAAATAAATTAAGATGCTGGGGGGTGGAGGGGAGGAAGAAAGGAAGGGAAGGGGAGAAGACAGGGGAAAATCAACAGCTCTGGGGTGAAACACAGGTTGATGCTGCCTCATCATTTTTAAACCTAAAATAAAACAAGCAAATTTTCTTTAACTGCAGGTCAAAATAAAAGCGGGAAAAAAAAAATCTTCCCTCATCTGTTCATGGTAATTACTAACAGAACTCAGCCCCTGCCAGCTGCAGAGTTCATGGATAAATGGAGGGACACATTATTCTCTCTCTCTGGGATCAAAAACTCAAACTTTGTATCTCAATTTGCCTGTGGTATGTCTTTCATATACTCCTGCAAAGTCATTTCACTGGGCTGTTCAGTCGGGACTTTTTCATCAGAAAAAAATTGTGATGTTTGCAGGCTTTCAAGTTTATTTTAAGTTTGCTTCTGAATGAGAAGCACGACTCCTGCAATTTCCCAAACTTTTATTATGTCATTATAGCATATTTATTATTGGATTTACCCACTTTCCTTGTTAGCAGCCAGCCCCAGCAGGGTGGGTTCATGCTTTAACCCACAGGTACCGGCTGATCTGGATGCAACAGGGTGTGGAACTCCTCTGGAGGTACCAAATCGTGTGAATATTTGGAAAGGATGAGATGATATTCACCAGAATACCTCAGCTATTTACTCTGTGATCCCAATGCAAACTAGTAATTGATTTTTCTGCATAAATCACTTGTCCCATGGTGTGGCACTCTCTGGTTCATGAGCCGTTGAAGTGACAATGATGATAGACCTTGCTGAGCACAGTGTACACTGCCAAAGGGGAAAGGGATCATATCCTATTCCTGATATTTGCCATTGGCTGTTTCTCAAGGATCCTTTTTTTTGGGCCCTTTGCCAAGCATGGACAAGTAGATCAGCCTTGAGGCTTCTTGAAGCTGTCACAAATAAATTAATTGAGTGAAATAGTTTGCTCGAAAGCTGCTGTGATTCAACAAGTCGATTGCGCCAAAGAATTCACACTATCACAGTGCTAAACATCTCCATGGATCAAGAAGTCCTTCCCTCACAGATAGCAATAGGTAATTAAGAGTCACAAACTGGGCATGGCTGTGTTTGTGTGCACTGTTTCAGGCAAGGCAGTGATGGGGTGTGTATTTGTGCTGTTTGTGAAGTTAAAGGATCACCCATGTTCTTTACAGGCTGTTTAGCAAGACCCACAGACATGTGATTTCATCATGATTTGGTGGTAAAATAGATGATTTGCAGTACTTTTCGAATCTCTCTGACATGTGAACATGGAGAGGTTTTCTGCTGTAGAAGTAGTGGAGAGTGATTAATGAGAAATATGAGAATTTTTAAAAAAACTATGACAGCATTTTTCAGAGCAAGAAAAAGAAGGAGTAAACACAGGAGCAGAGATCAGATCTTATATCTGTCTCACACTTGCTACGTGCCCTTGGTCAGGGCCCCATGTGTTGGTTTCCTTACCATAAACCAGCCAGGGTTATCTTCTTTCACTACCTTTCAGGACACTGGGAGGTTTAATTCATGCCTCCTTGCAAAACACTTTGACATCCTGGGGCTGAAATGCAAAGCCTTTTTATGATTCAGGGTTTTATTCATTTTAGTGCAGAGGTGGTTTTTTGTGACGCATGCTAAAGGCATGGCACTGTGGCTGGAAAGTGAACTCTCTCTGTCCCAGGAAGTCGGTCTGATGGACTGCAGCATTTCATTGATGCATTTTAATGTATACCTTTTATACCTTTGCCACTCTGAAGTGGAAAACTGACATTATCTGGTCCGATCTCCTGCTTTCTTACTGGCTGATTACACAACAGAAGAGGCTAGGCCTGGGGCAGATCTATTTTCTACACCTATTATGCTGTTGCACAGTTGAAGTTCAGTTGTTAGCTGCTTTTAAAAACGACAAATGTGCTCTAATTTTAGAGCATCATAGCAATCATTGTTTTTATTTCAGTAGAGACGAAAAAGTGGAGGGAAAAAACAGCTTGGGACTTAATAAACACCTTAGCCTGCAGCCTTCGACTTTATTCATGAGGTTTTTTATCTTCTCTTCCACTCTCCATGCACTCACTGCATCTTCTTTACTGCACAGTCTTAAATTACCATTGCAAAGGTTATATGTTTATTTACAAAGAGCTGGCTATGAATGGTGATCCTAAAGGCGAGGAGGGTGTCTCATGGCAATAAACATCTCTTGCTCTCTTAAACACCAAGGCCAAATGAATAAGGTGATGTTTAGTGCCTCAGACATATTATGGTTTATGGCTTCATTAACTACCTGACCTGTATTGTGTGCAAATTTCATCAAAGTGAGATGCATATTTATTCCCTGAGGTGGGCTGGCTGATAATGTTCTTATTCTTAAAGGAACAGCACAAGTAATTACTTACAATTAGTGTTGTGAAAGTAAGGGAATTTTGTGAGGTGAGGTAATTTCACAAACCTGAAATTTCACTTAACAGAAAGAAGAGAGTTCAATGAATATTTATACTTGAGTGAAATTGAAAATACATGTATATGGCTTTTCTTGACTCTTTGCAGCATAAAGGATAATTTTATCTCTTTAAGAAATAAAAAAAAAAAACCAAAACAAACAAAAAAAACCCACAAAAATAAACAACTCTTTTTGGACAATTTTTTTGAGGTGCCTGTAATTCCCTTTGCCAAAGCTGAATCAGGTCTTAAGGATCAACTGAATGTGAAACTTAAAGTGTACAAATTTCTTACCCTCTCCCTTTCTTTTTGCTCCAGTGTG
>NW_005054400.1:949410-950089 GCF_000277835.1 Geospiza fortis
CTACAGGATGCAGGGGATATTATTATCATGGTGGGTTTTTAAAATTATAATTGTACACATAGACCCTCACCAAACTGTGGTTACTCTGAAAACCTGAATTTCAATCTACCATCTGACTGGAGGCCAGTTTTCCAGGAGCACAAAGTGCATCTTGGGGTGGTTTCATACAGAGGTGTTGGGATGAGGGTTTCCCTGTTGTGAGAGGGATTATTACTCATGAAACAACTGCAGCCAGTGCAAAGGGGTCAGGGTGGCTCAGAAGTGAGTGCACTGCCTTCTCTGCATACCCCATGGCCACAGCAGTGCTTGTTTGTAGGGTTAATGAAAGCACAGCTTTATATTCATCTGTCTTTACTGTAATGGAGATGTTGCCTAAAGCCTTGAAGGATGCTTCTGGTGCTTGCAATGCCCAGCTTTGACTTTGCTGGTGGGCCAAAGGTAGCTGAAATATATGTGGCCCTTTGGTATCTTAACTGTATGTGGCCTTTCCACTCCAGGCTCAGTCAAAACAGCATGTGCTGTCTGTCCAGTAATATGATCACAGCTCTCAGCCCTTACATTTCCATCAGGCCTGAGCCTACTCCTCTCCTTGTTCCAGGTGCTTACATTTCTAATTCTATCAGAGCAGGCAAAAAGTCTCTGGAAACAGCGATGCTCAGAGGACAAGTTGGTGGCTGGC
>NW_005054400.1:950132-963369 GCF_000277835.1 Geospiza fortis
TTTAACCATAAATATATGATGTATTTTGCCATGTGCACCGACTTAACCAGAGAATGTCATGGAGCTAATTCTGAGCAATTGGATGTCTGTGGTCTAACCACCAGCAATAGCTGCACACATGATGAATGGCCTATGGTCAAAGTACACATCCTGAACACGGGGAAGCACAGCTTAAGCTGCTGTTCCTCTGTGGTAATGTTGTTCTGTGGCACAAGGAAGTTTCCTTGTTCTGCAAATGTTTGCTTTCCAGCTACTGTAAAAAGAAAATTTCAGCACTTAATTCGAGGGGTGGGGAAAAAATTATCTTTCTCAAGTGCACTGAGATTTCCCAGATGGCAACTTGAGCTTCAGCCTAGGACAGGATAGTGATCCCAACAATCCACGAGGCCCTCTCAGCAAAGCAGCTCATCCACCTTTCAGATGGAAGGGACCCACCTTTCCTGCAACAGGGTCAGAACTGACTCTTTAGCAGAGGCAGCATTGAAGTTCTTGTGGGATTTCACTGCAAGCCAGCTGAGGCTCCAGTGACTGCTGGATGTTTGGCATTCTTCATATTTGACATTCCCTGACAGTTTTCCAGGGGTCAAGCACAGAGTGTGCTTGGCCCCATGTGTCCATTTGGTCTCTTGCTAGTTTCTTCCTGGGAATAAGCTCTGGATCTCACACAGGGAAATTTTGATTTGGTCATTGGCTCTAAACGCCATTTGCGTCTCATAGCAATGGCCAGACTGTCTCCATTCCTCACAGGAGTTGAAATATGATTGCTAGGCAATGAGCATGCCATAGGGGAAAGCAAAATGAAAGAGGGAGGCCTGCACATGGAAATTTTCCTTGGATATCTTGGAAGCAAAAGCAACTGCATGCCACTTTGCCTCAGTATCTATCTGTCTTGAGTCACTACTGCTACACCTCTCCCTTCTTTCTGGCAAAGGACTTCAACAGAAAATAGTCCTGGTCTTGGGAGATAAAATACTTGCCCCAATCCTGCTGATACATATGGAACCAGCTTTTCACAATTTTATCACGCATCTGGGAAACTCTCTCTATTTTTGCAGCTACTACCTTAATTCTATCTGAATCCAAGTATTTTTTGCACAATTTCCTAAAATTCATGACATTGAATAAAAAACCCCTAAACAATTAAATAGATCAGATGTAGTATCTATAATACATATAGAAATAATTCAGAACTTTCCTTATAGATGGAATTAATGTTTTTTCCCATTTTGTTAACAAATAAAAAGAAACAAAGACAGCACCATGCAGAGAAGAAAAAAAGCTCCTTGTTTGGACAGAAAGTTATAGATTTTTCTCACAGTTAACATATCCAGACTGGGAAATTTGCTTTATTTTTTCTACTGTCATCAGATTCAAAAACTAACTGAAATATGAAGCTAAGGGAATTTTTCTTTTCAAGGACTCAGAACAGATTTTGAAATTCAGTGTGCTGGGCCTTAGTGTAACTTCTCCCAGCACAGGTGGACAGTGGCACCAGTACTGCAGATATTAAATAACCCCCAATATTCACTCTTTTAGCATTCACACATGTATAAAAGACATATATAAAAAACCCAAACCCCTCAAAACCAAGCAAAAAAAAACCCAAAAAAAGGAAGGACAAACAGCAGAGGGAGGAATGAGAAGAGTGATATCCCTCAGTAAAAGATAAAGGTTTACAAGGGCAAGGGCAAAATTAGACAGACAGTGTAGAAAGCCAATGAAAGAAAAAACATGTGATCACCAAAACTGTAATGTCAGCACTGACCTGGCCAAGTAAGTAGAGAACAACAGCTTGGGAGTGTTTGAGAAGTCCCAAACCTGTTAAACTTCTTCCTTGAGAAGTGCACTTTCTGACTTGCAAGTTATTCAACCTTTCACCTGTTAGGCTTCTGCCCTCAACCTTGACTCCTGCTATTTGTGCAGTGTATTAGTAGCTGAGGTTAGAGATGTAAAAGAGGGTAGGTAAATGTGGAGGAGGAAAACTTCAGAAGTCTGCAAAAATTTGGAAACTTGAATTACATGCAGCTTTTATTTTCCCATAAGTGTTATTTAATCTGTAGGAAAAAAAGATTTGTCATTCCTTAGCAGCTTTGTTCAATCTAATTTAATGGTTTTTCAGCTAATAAAAATGGTCTAGGCATGAGATTTGGGCAAAATAAATAAATCAGACCTTGGGGACAGTGTTGCAAAAAATAACAAAGAAAAAAATGCAGGAAACAAGTTTGAAACCATGCAATGATAAGAAATTAAACTGATGGGAAGACTCTGATTTCCAGAGACTGACTTTTGATGTGGGGAGAGCCCATAGGATCTGGATCTCATCTGTTTTAAACCATGGAGGGGATCTGTTGCACTCTGCCCACTGACTTGGGGACAAACCTGTGCCTTACACCAGCACCTTGTCTGAAGGAGCAGATCTGTAGAATCAGGCCATGCTCACAAATGACATTTCCCCCCACAATTCACTGTCATTCTGCCCTGTGTCATGCCACAGGGAGTCACCCAGGACACAGGCACCTGTTTTTCAGGAGTTCCCCGTAGGCTCATACCTATTCAGAGATGTGCACACAGCAGCAAATGTACTTGGAAGTATTTCTGAACCTAAATATTGCATCTGTGGTGGAGGCAAACAGGGTTTGTCAGCAGAGGAGGTTTGTCAGCATATTCTCTCCCAATGAGCAGTGCTCCTTGCCTGAGATGCCAAATTGTTCAAAAAAAAAAGGGTTGATGAAACTGGTACACTGCTCTTCTTCAGTACTTTCTAAAAATTCTTCCATTGCCTGGAACAAACTCCATTGTTTTGTTTGCAATGTTAGTTAACGTAAGGAAAATTAATGGGAAAAAAAATACAGAATTAGAAGAAAAATTAAATCCTCTTCTCCTTAGTGAATGTGTGGAATTTTGGTATCTAAAAATATCAGCCATTTAACATTTAGTCTTGACTTGAGATAGGAAAGCTTTTAAAAAATGTCATATTTACACATGGAATGGAAAAAACATTTCCTGCCTTGATCTAAATTGTGAGTTATGTGTACGGAAATGTTGTGGGTACTTTTGTGGATTCTGCCTCCATTAGGGCTTGTATACAGTTTTGAAATTACATCATGGGCTGCACCCGGCACAGGCTAAACCAGTCCCAGGAAAACAAATGCTACTGGACCATCTGAAGATTTTATAAAGTGATAAAATGCCCCTGGAGGGACAATGAGTCTTGAGAAAATTCATTTCTACTAAGATTTCAAAGTCAGACTACCAGAAAATAACCTCCAGTCCACTGAACCCTGAGATTTTCGTTCTCTTTCTGATGTTTATGCACACAAATAATTTTGACCATGCTGAGACCAAATATTCTCTTAGTCTACTTACTGTATTCCCCTAGGTTCCTGTTTTATTTCTTTATTTACAATGAAAGGTGAAGATTTGAAGTATAAATCATTTGCTGACCTAGTACATGATGATGGGATTCTTATTAGATGGTTTACAGATAAGCATAGGCACCTATCTGGACAAAATAGGGTCATCTCAAGGATAACCATCAGGGCTTGTACATCAAGAGAGTCCAGATAAAGATAAGTGTACTTGTGGAGACACCCACAGTAAGTGCAACCTTTATGGTACAGAAAAGAAATTTGTTGCTGAATTTTGCACAAGTTGGACAGTGGTGCAGAAAACAGGTTTTTCTGTGTCCCAAGGAGGAATAATGACAGTAACTGAGCTGCTAGTTCATGCAGATGCACTCTTTTATTGCAAGGTCTCTGCAGGATAGACCAAAAGGCTGGATGTTGCTGAGGGAAAACGCTGTGAATGACCAGCAGCCCAGGAGGTCAGAACTGGGGCTTGCAGCCATCTCTCTGTAACCAGGAGATTGCATGAAAAGCTTTTGAATAAGAGCCTTCTTTCCTGCCAGAGACTTAGACTTTGCCTTGACTAGGATCCGAAGGCATTGTTTGAACATGCTAGCTCACACTTTTTGATTAAAAGCTTTGAGGTGAAGCCTTAGTTTCATTTAAAGTTAATGGCAAAATTCTCACTGACTTTTCTGGAACCAGGATGCAATGTCTTTGCGTGAACAAACCCATGTTTCTTACTTGTCCACACTAGATAGACTATTAAATCAAAACTGTGTTTTTATAGAATGTGCTGCCCAGTTACACTGATGTGTATTTTAAAATTTTAAACTCCTTTCTTTTTCCAGGGCATGCAGGTCACATCCATCCATGAACATCCTACCCTAATAAACATGTATGTCAATTAGAAAAAAAACAACTTTAAAAATCAATAAAATAGGCAAACCCTCTGTCATATGTATGAATCTTACTCTTCTGTCTTAAAATGATTGGGACAGATTTACAGTAGCTGATGGCTTGTTGTTATCAAGCCCCTGTCATTTTCATTGTCATTGATATCCAGTAAGCCATTAAAACCAGTTCAGGGAGTGGGGTAAATGGCAGATTTTACCCTGAAGAACTGGGAAATTGCAATGACATCCACCTAAACAAGGACACCAAAGACAAATAAAGTATTTTAATTCAGAAAGTACCGTAAGACCATATTCATAACTCAGTCAGGAGGCAATCAAATGTGTGGTGGAGAATATTTGAAATTTGCTGACACACATACATCCAGCCGAAATCCTGCAGGATAGAGACCTGGATAATGCTCTGTGTGATATTTTAACATTTCTAAACTGTGAAAGTGATCACCTTGCACAAAAAACCGTGCTTCTAAAAGAACAGCTGCAGACAAAATAATGGTATGTATTTAAGGTGAAAAGTAGAAAATGAGGCTGAGCAAAACCCTAAACTGCACTGAGGGTGGGGAGATTCCCCTTCCCTCTCTTTGGGCTAGAGTTTTGACAGAGGGAAACTAATAGTTTATATATTTTTGGTGCTAATAAAGGAAGACCCATGTTATTTCATGCGATGCTACCATCAAATAATTGGGTGGAAGTGAGAAACGGGCCAGCTGGGAAGGCAGCCATTGCCAAGGTGCTGTGGAAAACAGCCCCAAGCATCCTGTTAGCCAGGGGTAAAAGTTATCCCCTGCAAGTTATAGTTTAACAGTGTCCAAGAGGGAACGTGAACCACACAGGGAAATCCCCACTTCAAATCAAAGCCTGGTGTGAGGCCAAAAATGCCTCTGCCATTTTATAAAAGGTGAAGGGAATCAAACAAAAATAAACATCAGCTCGGGAGCGCTCTGCATCCCTTCGCCTGCGGTCTCCAGATGCTCGTGGGCCTGAGTCACACATGCCAGGGTGGATACTCTGGAAAACCCAAGCAACGTCTCGGTGGAGCTGGAAGGTGTCTGGGTTTGGTTTTTGTGGTTCCTGCAGCTCATTTAGAATGAGAGTCCCTCTGAGGTAGACAGTGTGACACAGTCCAGAACTGGAAGGTTTCTGCGCAGATGAGCTCTGCAGGTCTGCAGTGGCTCATGTGGCAGGAAGAGAGGTTGGATGTTACAGGGGAAAGATTGAACCCCACATGGGGCTTGAGAGGAAGGAGAAGGGGCTTTCCTCTTAGTACTGAGAAACACTGGCAGCTCCCACCTCTGGACAAAGCTGCCCTGTCTGACAGGCCGTGGTCTGTCTGGTGCAGCTTGGCAAAACTTTCCTTGGAAAGCCCCTTTTCCTTCCTCCCACTTTTTTCTATTTAACAGGAGCATTTTTTGAAATGAAGGATGCTCATGTTAGCATCCCCCTTCAGACAAAGGGAGACCCCTTTCCTGCCATCAGGACCGGGCTGTCCAGGGAGCGCCTCTCAGCTCCTCCATCCCTTCCCCCTTCACTTTTTGTTGCCATTCCCAGAAAGCAAAGTGAATTTTTGAGAGTGTCAGAATAGTGTAAATGCTGATATATAGGCCACAGTTGTTTGAGGGCCTTTTGAGAGACAAACCCCTCCCCTCTCCTCTGTTCCCTTCAAGTTGGGAATGATTCATCAGCTGGCCTTTGGCAAGAAAAGAGCCCTGCCCTGGGTCCCAGGCCTTTGACCCGGGTGAAGAGAGGGGTCAGGCCACGAGCAACTGTGCAAGCGCCGCTCAGCAGCTCCGGGTCTGGGAGACACAAGGGAGAGGGGAGGGAAAGAATGGAGTGGGACGGTGGGAAAAAGTGGGAATTTATAAAAGTTAAGAGTATATTTCTAAGAGTCTCAGCGGATCAGCTGACAACTGGGGTCAGGGGTCGTATTTATGCTTGATTCCCTGGGCATGTTACAGTAACATCTGCTTGTTAAGGGTCTGTGGGGACCAAATGCTCCTGACCTTTGCCTAGGGAAGGGGACAAACCAGGAGATTAGGGGTGTTCATATTAATGTTTGTGTTTGACTTGAAGGTTTCCCCTTATCTGAGCCTGGTTTGTCAGTTTTGCCAAAATTCTTTTATGCTCTACCCAAATAAACAGGTCAGCCATGCCAACGGTTTGGCCAGGGTTTGAGGTCATGAGGTGTTGGATGTCACTTGACTCCTAAAAAGGAGAGTAGGAAGGGTGGAAGCCTTGCTCTGGGAGGTGAGGCTCAGTCCACCCTCTGGTCTGGGCACACTTGTCAGTCATAAACATCTGAGCAAGCCCCTGGTCGCTGCCTGCATCTTTATTTAGTAATGAAAAAAGCAAATGTCAAGCTGTAACCAGAAGCTGACAGAAAGGATAGGGCCTCGCTCGAACTTCTGTGTAGATTTTGTGACCAAAAAGCCCCATGAATGGAAATTCCTTATTGTATACAGGAGGACTGAATGCCCGCTCACAGCTGTGTTTGAATTTCTCTTTTGGGAATCGATAACCAGAAACGCCATCACTTTATGAACGATAATCCCAGAACTGCAAAGACCTTCCTCCAACTGTGTGGAATCAGAGGAAGGTGTTCTACAGGCCTTTTACTAACAAAAGTCTTATTTTTTCCCCCCACTATCTAAAAAGATGTTGTTTTTTAGGCAGCAGGACACACTCTTGCTGAAATAAGGATGATTAAACAGTTGTGGATATTTTTCCTCATACGTTGGGGAGCTTTGGGGAGTCAGACTTAGATGAAGGATTTTATTGTTATGTTATTGAGCAAGGGACAAAAAATACTTCCCCCTTTAAAGGGGACAGAAAAGCACCTGACCACTAACAGTGGGTATTGAATATTTTCAGTACATTAAGAAGTTCCTTTTAGTACCTGTCTTTACCCCAGCCACTTATGAGGTTCAGTCCATGACTGTGAATATCCAGGAACATGCAGCAAGTGGCTGCATTTCTGGACCTGGGAAAATAAGAATGTTGATTTTTAGCTTGTTTACAGACACTGTTTGTGACATTTGTGGTATTTCACTTCTGTCCAAAGTTAGCCTTAGCTCAAACCCCAGAGACCACATGAAGTTTAATTTCATCTAAAAAAAGCCTCAACCCTGGAAACTTTTTGTTTGTAGGAGTGTATTTTGTCTATTTTTATCCAGCAGCAGCTACAAGTTATCTCATACCCTGCTGTCGCTTGTGTTGCCCTATCCTTGAGCCCAAAGACAGCAACAGTTAAATTTGTATTGTGCAACCCAGTTTTAAATTTATAAAAGGGAAAAAAAACCCAAGAAAACACAACAGGGACTGGTTCAAAACAGAGAGCCTGGCTGAGGTCCAGGAGCTGGAGGAGAGCTGAAGCAAACTGGATCTAGGTGATCTCTGGTAGTTTAAAGATGGGGTCTTGAAGTGAGTAGACTGATGAAGGAGAGGAATGTAGACCATTCAAATCCACCTTTGTGATTATAAATAATAAAAAATTTCATTCGGAAGTGCATTCTGCCAAACTTCACAATAAACCTCCTAGCAGGTCATTGAAATTCTCTTAATCAGGGTCAGAACCCACAAGCTGGGGTCTGCCCTGTGAGTTCAGTGGGAAAAATATTCTTCTTTCCAAATAGTCTTTTTTTCCTCTTTCCTTTTCTCTTTCAGTTGGAAGGGACCTCCACATAAACATGCAGAGCAATTTTCCAGTACATTAACCCGGGAGGGGGGAATCCTTACTAGCAATGCAACGGGTAGCCTAAAAAAAAAATAAAAATGGAGCAACCGGGTGAGCAGAAGATGGATGAGCCTGGGATATAAGACAGGGTAGTTTTTCCACTGTCCTGCCCTATACACCTAGGACAAAGACTTCATTGAGTGAGATGCTTGACATCAGCCTCATAAACTAGTAGTTGGTCACAAAAGGTCTGACACTTGAAAGTACCAGTCCCTGCCCTCTTTGCATTGCAGCTGCACAGAGGGGTTGGGTCTAACAGTTGTGTCCCTTTGTCGTCCCCTAGGACAAGAGGTGAAGATAAATAGTGTTGACTTTAATGCAGTCACACAATTTTGCCTTTTCCCAAAAGACAACATTTCCTCCCAGGCCTTACTTTATTACCTCGAGCAGCTAGAACCACCTTCCTTCCCCTGAGGGTGGGGACAGGCTAGAGGTAGTAGAGGGCAAAGGGAGGAGAGATGAAACCCAAACCCTGGCACCCCTTCCCCAGCAACGAGGTGGGCTGTAATTTTTTCCTGCTTTGTTATGGTGGTTTTCTTCTCTTTCTTGTGGGATAGCTGGAAATGGCCTGAAAAGCTTGGAAAGAAACTGAAAAATGTATGAATTAAAACCCCACCACCTCTTAAAAAATTAAATACTCCCACAAGATCTACACCAGGCAGAAGGCTTGAATTTTCTGTGGCAATTTCCTGGAGAAAACTTGTGAGAATGTGTCTGCAAGCAATTGCCTTGCAAAATGGTCATTCATTAGTTCCTTTGTTGTCTTGTAACCAGAACCATAAGTATTTCACCTGGAAATGTAGATAGAATCAAAATATTTGTTGGAGGCCGTTTTTAAATAGCAGCATCTTTGCCACTGCAGACAGCAATGGAGGAAATTTAGGAACGAGAAGATTTCAGCTCACATTTGAACTTGGTAGGCCATAGCCAAGTTCAACTGTTTAGGATATTCTGTCTGGTATTAAGCTCCCTGGCTGTGGAATGCCCCTTTGGATGTGTCTATGTCCTCCTGTACAGTGACTCACTCCTCCAACAATGAGCAGAACATCCCAAGTCATTCGTATTTGTCCAGCTTGACCCTTCCCTTTCCTTCTCTGCGGTGGACTGGTGGTAACGACACCACAGAGGATGAATGAGCTAATTAAAAATGTATTAAGGGGAATTCTACACTTGGAAGAAAAATAAATGTTAGACCTGGGACGTGAGGGCTGTGGAGAAACAAAATAATCTGGCCTATGATCTATGCTAGATTGCTTTCGGTATTTAAGTCAGACTGGCTCAATCTGAACTAGGCATCTCCCCAGTGCAAAAAGGCGAAAGCTAGGAGCACCTGTAGCTGTTTTTTGTACCGAAGTATGTGGAAAGAAAGCCTCAAAAAAAGATCCCTCCTGACTATGATTGCCTCCATTTTCTGAGGTAACAATATTTTTAGTTTTTCAGGCCTTGTTGCCTAGTCGAGTTTGTTTCTTGGCTTTTCGTTGACCTGTGATCTTGGACTGACTTGAAAGGCTCCCTTGTCTGCCTAAAGAGTGGGGTTTGTGTTTAATAAGTTGTCGGCAAATCTAAGAAAATAAAGACAGCGAGTTCTCTCGGGCTGTTTTGAGTTCTATCAGCCCTTAAGACTTGGAAACTAAACAGAAGATGAGAAATCTTGTATTTGAAAAATAAATTCAGTTCTGTAAGACATGAGGGATAGGCAGGAAAAGAGGTTTTTTGGCCTCAGCTTTGTCTGCAAATGTTATAACTGAGTACCCCATCACTGTGTTATGCATTTCAATAGAAAGAAAAAAAGAATGCCCAGTGGATTTGACAATTTCTGGCAGCAAAAACAGTCCTGGGCAAAACTGCTAACCCCAAGGACCCAATGAAAAAGTCCAACTGACTCTGATGGGACAGAACCTGTCCCCTGGGAACAATCCTGGCCAATTTGGCCAGGGACTAACTTCTTGCTTTCCCAAGTCACCCCAGCAAACACTATCCACTTCTGTCTGTGCCTGCATTTTTCAGTGATCCTCCTGAGCACTGAGTGACCTAATTTCTGGGGCACTGAGCATCATCTAAAGTCAAAGGCTGCTGAGGGTGTTCTTTGCTCACTCACACTTCCAGAAATCAATTGAGATTTATTTCACAGTCAGCAAAATCAACTCAGGCTACTAAAGTCTGATTTTCAAAGCTGTTTGAAGTCAGCTGAAATTAGGGGCTAAAGCAGCTTAGGAAACCAGCTGGCACCTATGTAAGTATCTTTAAAAATCTGACTCCATCTCCTTATACTTAGCATTTTATTTTTTTCCCAGGGTGCCCATAGTTCCATGACCTCACTGAAAGGAAAGGCACTAAAATTATACAGCAGGTCCTCTAACGTACACAGACACACTGCAGTGTATGTAAATGTGTGTCTGAGGTCTGGAAAGAGGTTGAGCCTTTCACTGGGCTGAGGGCCAAGTAGGTGCTGGAATTAGAGCAGAGTAAAGATTATGTCTGTGAGGTGGGGGAGGCACTGAATCATTTAGGGGGCCTTAATGCACCTCTTCAGTCATGTTAGGGGGTGTACAGAGGTCCCTGCCTCACTGGGTGCACATTTCCCCCTTACAAGTGGAGCCAGCCCCTTGGAAGGGGCAATCCTTTAGCATGACAGGATTATCTGATCTGCACAGAAGCATGTACAGAGAGTTGGTGATATGATCTTCCTTTCATCCTCACCTAACTTGTCTCTACAACCCCTGTGGGGATGTGCTGCCTAATGTGCAGAGAGATCCTAGGCTCTAAATCATAGCCAGGATAAGAAGGGTTTGCTTGCTTTCCCCCTTCTTCTCTCCCTGCTCTCCAAATGCTATTATTGTGTTATTTTTCAACAGTTCAAGAAATTTTCAGTAGCAAAATTGAAGAACTTGGGCAGACCCCTCGTTCAAGCAGAGTAAAATGGTCCCAAGCAGCCAAAACAAGAGTCCTCTCTCACAGAGGTGTCTTTGTGCAATATAAAACTAGCAGAGCTGGGTCTGTGCCACCTTTTCCTTGCCCTGTGAAAAGTGGAGGGCTGAGAGCATGGCTGAAAAAGGCTCAGGACATTCTCACAGTCGGGGCTGGCAGGACTTGTTGTAAGACTGTTCCAGCTGGCTGGGATCAGAGCATCCCTAGGGGTGTGACAGATTCCCCCAAGAATGAACAAGCAGACTGAAGAACATGAAGATGTGTCTCCTTTCTCCCACTCCCTGCTGGGATCCCAAACCCAGGTCAAAACCAGCTCGTTTCAGCCCAAAAAATAGCCTTTTGATATCCCTTCCAGAGCCAGTGTTTCTATAGGAGCTATTTAAAACATTGCAAGTTTCTGCTATCAAGATTTTCCTTCTGTTTGCCTGGGGAAAATTACTGATACTGAGCTTAAATAGGCATCCTCCTCCATACCATTCTTTTCTCTAAACAAATTAGCATACGTTGGAAAACTGTCTTGGAAAGGAGACAAATAATGACTCGATCAGAACTGTTTATGTTGGCTGAACATTATGACACTGGGAAAGTCCAACACTGGTCAATACTTTTTTCTTTTTCTTGGGAATTGACAGTAATAGCTTACTCAGAAGAAATGCAGCATCTTGCACATTACCAATACCAAGCCTGGAGCTGCTGGCAGAGCCTTCTGTTATTTTAAGGATGTTTTACTGTAATTTTTCATTTTAAGGAGTTGCTTGATTGCATTATTTCCAGTAGATGCTTTATTCCAAAGAAGCAGCTAGGATTCTTCCCAGTACACAGCTGTCTTGGCACTGTGAACTCTTACCCTGAATTGTTGCCTTGTAAAAAGTCTCATTGATTTTGAAGTTTTCTGACTTACATTTAAGGCTTAACTGTCTGAGGTCCAACATACCTAACCAATTTTCTTTTACTTCATATTATATGCTCAGCTATCAAGTGGAATTGACTACAGTGGTTGTAACACCATGACATATGGGGAGGATGGTCCAAAACCTTGTGTAGGACAGTGGGAATGTCCTGTCCTTCACTGCAGCTAGATCCCCACCATGTATGGGTTCTCCCAGAGCTGACATCTGCAGCACACAGGTGAGAAACAGAAAATATTTGTGGGATAAAATAATAAAAAAAAAAAAATTAAAAAAGCAAATTACTTCTGATGGGGATTTTGAACAATGGAATATTTTGACTACCTCATAAACTGACTGCAAATGGAAAGACAAAAATAGCTAATGGGAATTTCACAATATCATTTTTTTAAATTCACCTTACCTATAAAAAGATACTTTTGAAGGCTTCATGTGGAATTTCTTTAAAATTTACAGAGCTCAGGACATTTCAAAGAAAGGTGATAACATTTGAATCCCTTTTTTCGCAGATGGTGAGACAAAAATATTCTTCACATTCACCCTATAGAATAATCTCTGTCATTTAACAAATCCTGACTCTGCTCAGTCTGGGAAGAAGAGCCATAAAAGCCATTGGGGCCTTCTGGATTTTAGTTTATTCTCCACAGCAATGGAAGGGAGTTGGAAACATCATCTGGAGTCAACTAAGTTGAGATGGTAATGTGTATTGACAATACACATTTAAACATGCTTCTAACTTTAAGAGCAGAGTAGTTTTCCTGAAATAATCCAAAACTGCTCTGTGTTTAAAGTTAGATGCTTATTTAAATGGGTAGCTAAATCAAGATATTATTAACTTCTTGTATCAAGACAAGCAAAGCTCTAAAAGAAGCATCTCCAACTTGCAATGAAAAGGTTTTGTTTTTTTTTTTTATTTTAAGAAGTACTAGGCAGAGAATAATGTTCTGTTAAAACTAGCTTTCCTATTGAAGCTGCAAAGAAAAACATCCTAATTTTATGGGCCTGTGAAAAAATAAAGTATTGTTCATTTGAAACTGGATTTTTTTTTCTAAGTAGATAAAAAATAATGGCCATCTTTAAAGAAAATTTATTGGATCAAAAAGACTAAAAAAAAGAAGAAAAATAAAATGTCTGGAGTCATATTGATCCTTAAGAAAAACTTGGATTGGACTATAGCTCAATTTAAAAGCTGCCAACACCTGAAGAAAATACATTTTCATCCTGAAAGCTTGTGTGCTTCATTTCTAACCCATTTGTTAGTCCAATAAAAGGTTGCACTTTAACTATCTTGACTCACTTGAGAATAATTGGCATTTCTTTCATTTTATGGCATCATTTAAGTTTAAGAATGGATTATTTGCTTGCATATTCCTGCCTTTTGCTGCTGCTGATGGATGAATTCCTACTCAGCAG
>NW_005054400.1:963379-969166 GCF_000277835.1 Geospiza fortis
TCTCCAATTTCTCTTTTTGAGCTATATACTGTGCAGCTACTGTGAAATCTTCTATTAGGCTGAAACCCAGCCCGGTGCAACGGGCTGGAAAAAGGGCCTTGCCATGACTCCTGCCCTGCAGCAAGGTGCTCAAGGGGGCTGAAATGTTGGGTTACAGGTCAAACACAAGGTTGTGTACTCCAGGGAATTAAAATAAGCCAAACTCGGAAGCAGGCATGATGATGTGGGGAGAAAGATATTGCTGCAACACCAAAAAAAAAAAAAAAAAAAATAAAAAAGAAAAAAGAAGTTCTTTGTATATGTGTGCATTCTGACCCCCAGACAGCAACGGATTAATCCCTCCAGGGCTTGGCTACCCTCTGGATTAGCCTCATGGGGCATCACTCAGCTCCAGGGGAGTAGCTGTGAACAGGCTGTCTCAGAGCCCTGTGCATCCACTGGCTGAGGAATATAAATTCCACCTTCCTTTTACACAGTCCAGGCTTGGTTTTTATGTGAAAAAAGTAGGGATTTTGCCCTTAGTGAATTCTTGCTTGCTGCACACAAAGTGTTCTGTGTGAGGGAATTCTCTCTATCAAAGAAGAGCCATTTTCATCCTGATTTGTGTCTGAAACATGAAAACAACATAACAGCTGCATGCTGCATTGAATAAAGAACATACACATGCATTTAAATCACTTATATCTTACTTTTTTATGATGCAATTGTGAATTATGTTCTTTTTGCATCTGTAATTAGAGGGCAGAACAGATGGTGAAGGCTCCGTTTAAAGTGATGTGTCCATTAAAATAACCTATGCTGCCAAATGATTGCTCACTATAACAGGGTGCTCATTCACCAGAGCAGGCTTCCTGCTCTGTGGAAATACATTGGGAAGGCCTCTGGACTTGACAAAATCTTTTTTTAATTTTAGGGTTTCCCTATAAAAAGATTGCCTGTGCAGGGTTAGCGATAAACCCCCAAAGCATATGTTTTACTGTGTCTTTGTAATTTTAAGATGACCTTGTTTGTAATGAAAGAATGGTTGTAAATAAATATAGAGGGAAAGGAAAATGCAAGGAAAACCAGAATACATAAATTTCCCTTAAGACATAAGTATTTTGTGGTTTTTAACTAATTCCCAGGGTTGTTCTAGCCAATCAGGAGCAGGGAGTGACCTATTCCCAGGACAGGATCTGTCCTGAACTCAGTGTAGAAGTGATTAAGGTCCATGGCTAAAGTGCTGTAGAAATATTTACACTGATCAGAGCAGTCACACGTGATGGCTACATGAAAATAAGTATTTCTGAGTGTGATAGTGAGGGTAAACACTGAAACTGTCCCTTTCTCTTCCTATCCTCTTCTTGGGAAATCATTTCACATAAAGAGAATGGGAAAAGAAAAGATCCAGTTTTAATCAGTTTTCCTCTTAGCGTGAGAACAGGTGGAGGACTCACTGTTAAAAAATATCATCTTCAGGAATAAAACCTTTGAGCATTGGAGTGAAGCCAGCTTTGGCCAGTTGTGATTGCAGTGTACTGCCAAAGTCAGCTGGGGAGCCTGTGAAAGCCTGGTCATCAGTCTTAATCCAAGTTCTTAGTCCAGATGTATTTTAATAATATAATTTGGTTTTATGAGTGCATGTGTGTGTTCTCAACAGGGAGGTCAATGACTGAGTGGAAAATGAGATTTTTTTTTTAACAGATATTCCTCCAATTGAGCATAATGCTATAACAAGATAATAAGAATGGCAAAGTTTCTGCAGCACTGCTAATTTCAGCTCTGAGACGGAGAAGGTTTGTCAAGATTGTCCTGCAGCCCACCTGATGAACCCTGGAACATGGCCACAGTGTAAGGGTGCAACCTAAACCCACAAGTCCTTTTACTCAAGCCACCTAAAGAATATTAATAGATATATGGATCAGACAGCTTAAGCTGGTTTAGGATCATTTATTGTGGAGATAGCAAGTCAAAGTCTTTGGTGCTTCAAATGAATAAATATTCTGTGACATGAAAAAGGCTATTTCCATTCAACATGGGAAGGCTGCTGAATGCTTTGCATGCTGACATGTGATTTTGATTTGTGGGCATCAGTCAAGAGTTAAACTGCCCCATGGCACTGTGAGGCTTTGTTGGGCAGAGGAACAAGAACTTGTGAAGTTGCCTGGCTCAGGAAACTCCTGGGAAGTACAACACTCAGAGACACATTGATTGCTGGGATGATACATGGGTCCCTAACGTAGGGAACAGCTAACAGCTGAGCAGATTACATCACAGGCTGGGAAGAAAACAAATTGTGGTGGCTAAACACAATCTTTTTAATTGACGTTTGCGTTATGTTCTGTATAAATATATTTTTGAGGGGAGTGGATTCTGTCAGCACTTGAGCAGCTTCACATGCTGCTGTTTGTGCTCTCTGGGCTGCAAAGCGGCTCTGCAGTGATCAGTAGATCTCAGAGTGGATCTATTATTCTGAGCAGGATTTCGATAAACTCCTTCTTTTTTTTTTCAGCATACCTAAGACTGTTGTGTTTCCATACCTGCCATTGATCATCCTTTCCCAATTATTGTAACATGAGAAGCACACATGGTTTCCAGACTGCACTTCTGATCTCCTCTAGTCCACAGCTGTTTGCTTAATGAATGCTTGTGGCTTGTTTCCCTTTCTCTGGAATTAAAAAAAAAAAGAAAAAAAGAAAAAAAAAGAAAAAAAAATATAAAGAGGAAGAGGGGAGGGGGAGGGCATAGATCAGAAAAGATTTTCCTAATTTAAATGTTGATTATGAAATAAGTGGACACCATAGTACTGTCCAGGTTACACTCCAATAAGATCAAAAGTAGCTTTATGAGCCTGGTCACCCCAGAACTGAAATGAGTTTGTGCTGTGAGATGAGACCATCAGCCCTTAAATAAGTGCACAAGGAGGTGATGAGTGACATGCTTTCATGGAAGACAGTTTTCAGGATAAAAAACTCCCTTTTTGGAATAAGCACACTCCAGAAAATTAAAACAGGACAAAGACAACATCAGTGCAAAACTGCCAGCAGCCTGAGATGTTCTGCCAGGGTAGAAAAAAAATGATGGGCACAAACTGTGTAAGGCACTGTGTTAGGATAGCAATAATCCTTAATGGCAATTGTAAAATGATGCATTGCATTTGGCAACAGAAAGGAAAATGCAAATTGATTCTTTTTGTTTACATTTAAGTGCTTATCAAAGTCTGTAGGTAGACCTACAGTTATGCTCATCTGTCAGACCAAAGGAATCTAGTTTACTTTCATAAATGTAAAAGAATTTCCTTTGTCTTTTTATTTTTTTTCTTTCAGTCTGTGTGTGTGTGTGCTTTTGTCAAACACCCCCACCCCTGGTCCCCTTTTGCTCCCTCCCTTTCATTTCCAATCCAGACAGTGTTTTTAAGTCTGGTCTCTTCATATTCCCCTGTTGACACACCTCTGAGCCAAGCTGATGGACAAAACGAGTCTCGCAGCTGAAGCCTTTCAGAAATGATACACAGGAATTAGTGCTGATATGCACGGAAGGGGAGCTCTACTTTTGTTTCTTCAATGGCCGGGGAAACTGATCCAGGACAAACTTGGGAAATCTATTACAGCCATCTGATGCAAAGTGATTTTTAGCTTTCTATCACCTTTGACACTTGAACACTGGCATAACTTTTGTACTACTGTGGTCCTTGCCAAGGGCAGTTCATCAGATAGCAGGGATTAGGGACAAGTGAGCTAGTTCAGCTGGAATTCCTGCCCAGCTCCCCTTTCACCTCTGTGGCCTATTCTGTGATATGTACTAAATCTGAACCATATACATTACATTCTACTATCACCATCCTGTGTAACTCCTCTTTAATCTCTTGCTGCCATTGAATAGTGTGGAGCCAGTACTTCTAAATTTCATGACGCCGTCGAATTCCGTGGGGGAAATCTGGGCTGCATTGAAGTCAACAGCAAACCTCTCATGGGTGGTCAGCTTTTTACTCAGAGCCTCCGCTTCCACTCTTTTCAAAAGGAGAAAAGCTGATTTCAAGCCACCTAGAAATTTTGTTGAACGATTTTGGAGGGTCAAAATGCAGCTTTTAAGAAAATCACCCGTTTTAGAGGAAAATGTCCTTTCTAATGGCATTTGATTTTGTAAAAAGAAGCAATGAAGTATTTCAGTAATGTTGAAGTATCATGTGTCTATACTAAAGCATGGATTTTTTTTCATTTCAAGTGAGTTTTACGACAGAAATTTCAGTATTTATTGTGCCATTTTCTCAAGTTTAAAGTATCACCATGGAATGAATACTCTGATGTTATGCAGATGAAATGTTTTGTTTTGACTCATAATAAAACTTTATTTTGAAATCTCAGGTCATGTCAAAGCTGCTTTGAAATGGGAATAAACCCATAAAATAGCACTCCTTCCTAAGCATGGGAAATCTTCCTGCTCAAATCCATGTATTTTTTATACTTTTATTCACAAATTTATGCAATGCATTCAAATGGGCTCCTCCTTCAATTTGGAAACACCATAGGAAAATAGCAACCACTGTGGAGATTATTTCTTTACAGATTTAACTTTGATCATAATGTTGGTGAAATCCCTCCAATATTTCAAGTCCACATAATTTCTTGTTTGTCTCACTGAGCCCTCTCTGTTTCTGAGTGCTGCTTCCCAATGAAATGTATCCTTAAGGAGTGATCCATGTACCTGCTGACAATGAGGAAGATAAACATGGATTCATAAGCTGCCATGTAGGGGCAGAATTGTCAATTTGCTAATATAAAAAAAATCAGATAAAAGACACTCAAGCATAATATGTCCAGCAAAATACATAAATTGACTTTTGCAAAATACACCACTCATTAGCCGAACTGAGGAATGCAAAGTGTTGCTTGTAATAGGAAATAGGTATCTTTAATCAAAAGTTAATTGATCTGTGTTCCATATTTTTCTTCTGCTCTTTCTCTAACTTCAGACAAGGATGTATCAATTTTTCAATATGTCATGTTGGTTCTTGGGACTGATCCTCATCAGAGATTCATTGGTTTAAATTTGAAGCAACTCCATTAATTTCTAGAGGGAATTTAGCCTGTTGCATCTGGCTCACATCTTTCCCTTTCATTCAATTAGTGTTTGGCACAAACATACAGCTACTTAAAAGCTTTCGATCTGGTTGGGAGAAATCCTTGTGGCAAAAGACAACAGAAGGAGCAATCCAGTGACCTGCAAGCTTAGGTGACTGAAGCCAGATGTGTTCAGCTGCTCAGTGGTCTTAAAGCCACTTGTTAGGCAAGGCAGAGGCAGGACAGCATCGAACACTGCAGGAACCTTTCATGTTGCTTTGATGGAAACACTTCAGTGTGGATCTTAAATCTAAATTTTTCTAATGTCCCCAGGAGGAATGACCTGGGACAGTCAGACAATTATGGTACAGCTTTTGTTGCACATATTAAAAAGATGATGCAGTAGTAAAGGTTCTTATAAATGCTGCTGTTACAAATTGCAGGATTTTAGACAGGAGCTGGTTTGGCTTGAGGATAAAATATTAAATGAAGAATAAAAATTTTCAGTGGGACAAATCTGGGGAGAGTTCAACATCCTGGTCACTGTCACAGCTAGGGGTTAATAGGACATTGGTGGGAATTGGATTAGGACCAGGATAAAAAAAAAAAAGAAAAATTTTGATAATTTCTGCAAGTCCAGACGGACATTCATAAATACTGAACAGAACAGGGCATGTACTATTGAGCACATCCAACATATGTGTTTGCCAGTGTGTCATAATCCTGGCCTAGAAGACTGTATTTATGA
>NW_005054400.1:969223-980866 GCF_000277835.1 Geospiza fortis
GTATGCTTTCAAAATTAGGGACATTATTTTGCCTAAGCTTTCTGTTGATATAAACTGGATTCAGATGTGTGATCAAGTGTTAAAGAACATTATAGCTCATATATAGCTATTCAATTCATCCAGCCCTGATCAGAATATGGTGCAATCTGAGGAGAAATGGTGGTTTTATCATTAATGTTGGTTGGGATGAAAAAGGGTGATGCAATCTGTAACAGGCCTTCTTTTCACAACGCACGTGCCAAACAAAAACAAAAATACAAAACTCAGCACATTATAAATGACATAGGAAATGAAAACTCCCAACCACTGTTCAAGGGAAATAGAGAAAAGAGAGAGATAAGCAATCATTACAGTGCATTCTTTTTCTGCTCAATAATATTAAGTTCAGGCAAAACTGGAAGGGTTCACATCCTCAGACAAGGAAAAATGTTTTTCATTCCCTTTAAATTCAGTCTTTCATTCTTGTCTTCTTATTTATTTGACTTCTGAGACATTATATTCATTCAGGTGCTAAGCTCCCACTGGGCTTGAAGTGGAATTAGCTTGGGATGTGGGAAGCAGGAAACTGTGAGCAATGCAAACCTCTGCAGCAATCCCTATGAAACTAAATTAAGTAGTTGGCTCATCTCTTCTCACAGTGTCTTACTTTGCAATAGAACAAAGGGGCAAATTTAACCCTAATGTGAGAGGTCAAAACAGTTAAGAATTAAACCAATAGGAAAATTTCTCTTTATTTGACTAACAAGAGAAAGCCTTCTGTATAAACAGGCATCCTCCTCCTCTTCCTAATCTCTTAAACATCCGGGCAGGATTAGGGTCCTGTTGCACTAACTGCTATATAAACTCAGAACACAGAGCAGTTCCTCTGCAAAGGCTCTTTATTTTAAAGGCACACAAGGAAAAGGATGGCGAGAAAAGGATGCTCTACACACAACAGAATTAAGTTGGTGAGAAATCTTTCCAGATCCCAACTTTGGAGAGACAAACATGAGGGCATTTCTGGGCAAAGTACTGCAGTTGCATCCAAACCCACAAACTTTAACTGCTGCTGATGTTTAAGAGAGAAATAAATGAATTTAAGGACCACCTTTGCTTCACAACTCTACTTTTTGGTACTGGTCAAACTTAATAAGGATGGCTGCTAATCCAAGCCTAGCAAGATGTAGATGCGAATATTTTATTCAGGGATTGTTTCACAGCATTATGTGATTGCCAAATCTGAGAGCGGGAAAGACTTTTGGAAGTTTATCATCCTCTTGCTTGTTGATGTATGGATAGTATATTAGGGTCCCCTGTTATCCATTTCTTGTAGCTTCAGGATACCAGCCAACAGAGATCTCAGAGCATCCAATCTTTTATTTTGTTACTGCAGTGACTTTCTCCTGCAGCAAGGCATTAGATCAACTCTGTCGTCAGCTTAGGGGAAATCCATCAGTTAGCATCAGCAGAGGAATGAAGAAGAATGACCTGGCAAGGAGCAAAGTAACCTCAAACTTGAGCCAAGAACTTGTCAGAGAGCATAACTGCATCTCCCAGTTTTCTCTGGGTGATGAGAGAAAAAACATGGAGAGTGACTGCCATGGTGATCGGGATCCACACCCTCTCTGCAAACAAACACCACCTTCAATAAGTGCCTTTTTAATGTGCATTGAGTCTTTGTGTAGGAAAAGGATGTGCAGTTGGCAAGTACAGAGCTGTAAGGGGATAGTTTGAACATGCTGATAAAACGTCTAGCTTTACTCCAGAGTTGACTTTATCATTTACCCAGGGATATTGTTAGTAGAAGATGATAGCCATGCTCCGACGAGAGACAGACAGTGAAATGTATATGAACAAAACAGCCATTGTGGTAAATTCTATCCTTTTTGTGTGGTGGCTTCTCTATCCATAATCACACAACTTTACAGGCAGAGATAAAACACAAAGCGGGTGGGGAGAGGGGTGGGGGCAAAGAAAGGGAAAAGAGAGCGCACTGAGATCAAGGGGCTGTGGTAAGAAAGACAAACAGTATCCCTGTTAAAGCGTCACCACTAAGAAAGGAAAAGAAAGAGAAAAGAGAAAGAAATCTGCTGTGTCTGTGTCCTCAGGCAGAGGGACAGCGGCTGGAGCAAGAGGGTGAGGTGTGCACTTTGGAAAATGAGATTAGCTGGTTCACTCCTGCCAGATGGTCTGCAGGACTGGCTGGAGCATGGAGGCAACAAAAAGTCAATGCCATGAATGGAAAGGATGGCTTTCCTGCCCTCAGAAGAAGCTGTGGGGATTACTGAAATTAGAGCTGGACTCATGCTGCAAACACTTTCCCCTGAGCGTTCACTTGCAGTGAAAGGAAAACAAATTTACACCCGTGTGTAACACGCCTCTTTTGTACTTGCCTTCCATGGGTCTCTCCACCCACTGAGTTTTATTTGTCTAATGAAGGCTTGAGGGCTGTGAATTTTAAGCTCCCATGTCTAACAATTCCTGGCTGAAGTGGTATACTTCAACGTATTTATTATTTCTCTTGGTTTAAATCAGTATAAAAAGTCCTATTCAAGAAATCTCAACAGGGTTTTTATTGCAAATGAAGGACTGAAATTAAGCCTAAGGAAGTGATGCTGGTTGGATTGGTGCTGCCTTCAGCAGAGTGATGCCACCAAGAATGTGGTGAGCTAGAGGAGGATCTTGGCACCACCTTTGCAGGTAGGACCTAATTTGCACACCAGCGGCTAAAGACTTGATGAAATCATTTGCCAGGAGGGGTTTTTTGGTACATAGATAGACTAGGGAGGAGGTTTTCCCTTGACCCTGCCAGACAAGCAGCAGAGAAGGTTAATTGATAATGGATAATCACTTTGCAGTCAGAAATATTGGTTCTAACTACTGTAGGGAGAAAGGGGAATGATGGAGTTCACTATTGCTAAATCCACCAGAGCCCTATGACTCAAAGCTCTAAAAGTGAGCAGGTCCATGCAATAATTTTGATGTGGAGAGTAAAAAAAGGTAGAGAAAATAATAGCCACACAGATGATTTTATTCTTCTGCTAAACATGTGCCATTAGAACCACAGAGATAAAAAGTTGATATCCCAGAATTCAGCAACACCATCTATCACTTCTTTCACCCTGAAAGTGAACCAAGGCCTGGCAGCACCTCCTGATGTCCCCCCAGTCCTGGTGTCACAGAGCCTCATTGAAAGCAAAAGCTGAGCTTCCCAGACCCAGCCAGTCTGGAAGAAGTGCCAATTTCTCCTCTATTAGACAGAGAATCACAGTGCAATTACGACTGGTTATGACTCTTTATCTCTATATTATTAAAGGGACTCTGACTGCTTTTAGTCATAATGTGCTTGGGAGATATTTTTATTATGAGCTTCTACTCTCAGACATCTTTTAAGTGAATGAGTTGCCTGACTCTATCCAAGGGCTGGGCTCAGTTTTGGGCGCCGTTTGTGTGAAGCTGGTGGCATGCCCTGAACATCTCTCCATCTGGAATAGTCACAGCTCATTCCACAAGGACCATCAAAGAGCCAAGAGATATTAACACATTTGTTTTCAACTGACAAAGGCCAAACTGGAACCACAGATTCAGTAGTTACAGTTTGCTACCAGTTGTTGGAATAATTTACCACTCTGTGCCACTTCATGCCCAGCTTTGAGTTCAGATCCTTTTTTTTTTTTTTTTTTTGTGGTAACTTTTTGTGGTTCTGTTATTCCTGCTTAGACCTGTTAATATGAAAATGTCTGAACATTGAGGTGTGGGTGGAATCACATCTCCAGGGAACAGTGTGACCTTGTTGCTGAATCATTTAAAAGACAGACTGACCAAAAAGTGGTGCAGGAAAATAACATATATTAGCAGGGAAATGGAGTACTTTAGTGACCTTATAGGTGTTCTCCAGTACTAACCTCTATAGATTCACAATAGGAAAATATTGATTTAATGAGCCAAAAGAAAAAAGGAAATTCTTGGGGAAGAGATGAATTTCATGATGATTCACTCCTTTTTTTTCTTTTTTTGCTCATGAAGAGGACAGTTTGTAACCTGAATTTTGCAGGCAAACCCAGAAGCTATAATTTGTCAGCAAATAATAATGCATGGGGTGCATCCTTTTTCTTTATGAAAACAGCATAAATCTGAAATTCTTCCTTGCTGGAAAGAAATTTAATATTTAAAGGTAATTTGACCTGTACATGTGTGTGCCATGAATCTTTTATGTGACCTACAGCAAATGTATTTATATAGTATTATTCTGAGGATAGTTATCTCTTATTCATTTTCTGGGATATTATTTTTCTTTCTTTGACTAATGTACATTTGGCCTTCTCATTTCCCCACCTAGCCAGAACTGTGTTAACCTTCCTATTTATGTATTTTTTCCTCTTTTTCAGGGTCTGGCAGCTAACACGGGACCACATGTGCCTAATATTATGATAGAATGGGGATATTTTGCAAAAAATATAAGATACATCTTTTTTTTCCCCCAACTTCCTATTTCTATTGTTGCGGTTATTACATAATTGAGTCAAGAGTGTTGTGTGCAGTGAAGGGGAAAGCAGTGAGAGAGTGGGAAAGAACTATTTTTATTGTCTCACTTTAATTTCTGTCCCTTTGCAGAAAGCCTCTGAGGGATGTTCAGATGGTTTTGCTGGGTGCTGTGTTGTCTCTGATCCCCCTGGTAAAGGACAGAGACCTTAGACTGAAACTCTGAAAGGGGTCAGCACAATGGATAAAGCCCCCTTGCGCCCCACTTAGCCATATTTGAAGGAAACCTGCAGGATTTCGGGGGCCTTGTCAATCTCTCAACAACAGTGAGTTTCAAATGCTGAAATCCTGTTCTGTAGGTCTGTTTACAAAGTCTTTGATTGACAAAATGACTTTGCTTGGGATGTCTGATGAGGCTACTGCCTCCAGCCGTGCCTCTTCTGCAAAGATATTTATACTGCTTGTCAGTCAGGCCCTGACACGCCATCATTTACAGCATTTTATGGTAAATCATCACCCATTTCAGTTGCTGTTCAAGCAGTGCGTGCTGAACTTCAGTGGTTTAGGAGCTGATTGGCTCCACAGCTCACAAATCTGTGGAAGGAGGAGTAGGATGGACATCTGGGACAGTAAACCCATCAGATCTCACAAATGGAGCTGTCTCTTCTCTTCAGTCAAAACCTTCCATTGCAGCTTTGAGTTCAACCGATCTGACCTCTAATTGCTTTTAATCATGTGTGTTGGCCTCTTAGATTTGTTACACTGGGCCAAAACACACAGAAATGACCACTGCTGGCTCCTCTGGTCCTCTGTGCACTTTGGGAACTGTCCTGAGAAAAAAAGACCATCGAGGAAGGAGCCGCAGGCTGGATGCACAGCCCTGGAGAAGAGCAGGAGGAGCCACAGATGGACCTTTTCCTGTGGGCTGTCAGTAACTGTTGTGGTTCAGTTTCTGTGTTTCAGGATATGATAAAAATTTGAGCTTGGGAAAGAGGATTTTTCCATAGGTCATTATTACATGCTTTTTTTTCTGATGTCATGAAAATATAAACAGTTGTTATTAAATCCCGTTACTTAATACAAAACACAAGTTTTGGGAATAAACTCTTTGGCAGCATTCTTCAAATATAGCACTGGCAGAAGCACAGAGAAAAAATTCATATCTATGTGTTGTCTGCATTGCTTGACACATTTTTGCTGGGAGAGCCAGCTTGGTTCAGACATGGTGTAATCACACCAGACCATTTGCCCTTTCTTTAGTCTCCCATTGACCTTCATACCCCAGTGAATCTTAATTTTTAAGCTTAGGGAGGGATAGCCTGTTGCTTTAGGATGTTGCTTTAGGCCCCCAGTGGCACTAAATATATTGTTTAAAATCTCTTAACACTGTAAATCACATTGTGTCTCTCATACAATTGAAGGTGAAGTTCTTAGAGGGCTGAGGAGGAAAGAAAGCAGGCTGGGAGAAATGGTAAATAAACATAAAAAATACCTCAAGAAAAGGCTGGAGAGCAAAATACAGAAGTGCATGTGTATAGATCTGTGTGCACAGCTGTATGTCCATGTGCCCATACACAGGGAAACTGCTAAAGGTCTAATAGTCATTGAAAAGCAAAGCAACTCAAGCCCAAATATTCCATTCTATTAATGTGATGAAAATTAGCAAACGGGTTTAATGACTGACACATTATTTGTCTGAATGATGTACTTTGGATTTATGTCTGGCAACATGAAGTAACTGTTTGCATGTGTGTGTACAGAGTTTAGCTTCATCTGTGTGTTTATTTTTCCCATTTTCACATGCAAAGATCTGAGTATGGGTGCAAAAAGATGTATTTGTGATAAGCTGGTAGACATTCAAACTGTAAAGTTTATCTGATGCATGTCTGGGTGAATGTTCTGCAGATCACAGAATGATAATCATAGAATGGTTTGGGTTGGAAGGACCTTAAAGATCATTAAGTTACAACCCCAAGCCAAAATAATTTTGAAAACCTCACAGGAACTGGACATCTCTTGCAATATTTCAAATGGGATCATTTGCTTGGACTGAAAAAATTTTAGATCCATGAGACTATATAAAGACAGGGAATAAAAAAGGCCACTTGGACTTTGACTTGATTTCACACCAAGTAGTCACATAACATGTTGGCTGAATTTCTAGGATCTTAACATTTGAGCTGGCAGTACTATATAAAAATGTACTGAAGGTCCCCAGGAAATTCAGCTTGTGGCCTTGTAACTTGTCTTCCTTAGCTGGACAAAAAAGAAAAAAAGTTTTTTATTTGATCTGTGCTATGGATGCTCAGCAAGTCCTTAATTTTTTCTACATGGCATGAGAAAAAAAAAAGGGAGAAACTTCAGAGTAACTTCTGCATGGTAGAGATTCTATTGCAGAACATTCACTGTCCACAAGGTCTAGATAAAAAGCAGCCTTGATGTGTGCTAGCCCATGTAGATATTATCCTCCATGTGAGGATAATATCTGTAACACTGTAAACACACTTGGAAGTGACTTAATTACAAAAAAACAACTTGTTTGCCTCATTTCTTTTCAAGAGGGCAGCAGGACCAACTCACAACCTCACAAGCCAGAACTTCCTCTGGATTCCTTCAATACTTCCATGGTGTTGTGTTTCTCTTGTGGTCTTCCAGCTCAAGATGTTTATCACCCACTTCCCACTTCCTCAGAAAGGAAATCCTTAGCCTAAAAGACTAATGCAAGGACTTAAATTTCCTGAGGTATGGAGTATTAGGCACCACCCAGAACTAAATTTTCCCACATGCAAAAAATGAAACTTCAAATTTATGAAAAGGATTTACCAAAACTGTGATTTTTTGGAGTTAACAGTAGCCAGTGGTAATTGATCCTTTGGGCATTTTGTTGCACAGGGACAAACATCCCTATTTTGTCTCACTGTAGGTATAAAAAAAAAATTAACCAGGATCTACATTGGGCCCAGCTCTCTCCAGTCTGGTGCTGCTTTCAGAATCTTGGGAAGAACAGACATTGTGGGTGGTTCATTGCACCAATCAAGAGCATCTGGTGATGTTTCTTCTTCCCAGAACATAATAATTTTGAGAGATATGACAGGGAAAATAAATATGTCAGGACTGGTCTTTGACATTTGGACATGGGGAAATCAGCATTGTTTCAATAGATCATAGATCTCTTAGGAGCAGTCAGTAAATTGCTCAAAGCACTTCATTCTGACTTGTGAAAGATTCCCCAGGCTTCAGGTGAGTCTCCAGAAAATGGGTTCAAGAAGTACCTGTTAATATTCCTTCTTTGGCTGAGAAATGGAGGGAGCACAAGGTGCAGCAGAGACACAACTTCGCTTGCTCAGATGAGTCACAACAAATTGTCTCCTCTGAGGAACATTGGGGAGATCTGAATTTGTTTACACTGTGTGCTCAGATATCAAAAATCACGTGCACTTTCCTCTGAGGACAGCAGAATGATGTGCAGGCAACATTACAATCACTACCTCACAACAAAATATCCCAGCTGATTTTACCAGACCCTGTCAGGTGGGGAAAAAGGAAGGATGTGGAAAATGTAAGTACTTTTTGTTGTTGCTCTATCTTAAAAGTCCCTCCTTTTTATTTCTTATATTTCAGTCAGCCTGACTGAAACAGAATAAGCAGACTTGATCTCCCCATGCCTCGGCTGTCCTGGGGATTGGAATTTCACTGAGCCCAGCATAGATGTGCATGGAAATTGCACATTTTAAACTGATGGCTGCACAAGAGCAGAAGCTGTGGCAATGCTGACGGAGGGAGAGGACTTTAGTTTCAGATGCAGCACTTCTGCAGATCACTGACAAGGAGAAGACTTTGGTATCAGGCCACTGGCTTATCTCTAGCAAGCTGAGGGAAGTTAATATAAAACATTGTAATCTCTTTCACAGCCTCCAGGACTCATAAGAAACTATAAGAAGTTTCTCAAGTTTAAAGTGTTCTACAGGATACTAAATCTTAAGTCTCCTGGAGGCCACTGGGGAAATGAAAAGGTGTAGTTGTCACATTTTGTCAAAGTATAACATCTATATAATAAGGCAGTTAGCTCCCTTTCTCCAGATCCAGCCCAGCTTGAGCTACTAAGGCCATGTTCTTTGTTTTTCCAGTTTTATTGATGTGTATTTTTTCACCAGAGCATTTTAAAGGAACCTTGGAGCAGATCTTCAGGTGCTTAAAATTGGTGTTGAGACACTTTGGGTGATGAGACAGATTTATTTCAATGGGGATTCTGCCTCATATTCTCATTCTTTGTCCCCTTCCTTCTCTTTAGCCCTTTAATTTGGATTTCTGAATGATTTAGTTATTATTTATTTATTTATTTATTTATTTATTATTTATAATTTAATTATAACAAAAATTACAAAAATATTATGCTGTTATCCTCAAATTTTAGCACTTCTGCTTCAGTTATGAACTGAAGAAGCAAAGGGATGATTGAGGAGGTCTGTTTGTCAATCTGATCTTGGATTCCACAGACAGGAAAGAGATTCTGCTTAAGATGGCAGCTCTGAGGAAGAGGTAAACCCAAGAAAATATGGATTCAGACCAAGTCAAATCAAACCAACTTCAACAAGAAATGTGCAGAAGAAGTGAACAAGCACAGTAAGTAAGGAGACATCTGATCATAATGATTTCAGGTCATTTTTGGTAGAGTTATGGAGAGGATGAGTGGTGAGGACAGGGAGGAGCTATAGAAAGCACCAAACCTAAGGAAAAAAGAGAAAGAAAAGGTGTCATGATAGAGTGAGAAATAAAGCTCTTAAGAGGAGATGGATGCTTGAAAAATAACTTGGTTTGTATTTCTTGCCTCAGAATTGTCACTTCTAATAATCTTTTCACATTTGGTTATTAGCTGCAATCACAGAAAACTAATGATCACCAGCCTTGCTTCAAAATATTCACTGGGTAGTGCCTGAGATTATAACAGTTTTCTCAATTTGACCATATAACTAAAAATTAAATAAAACAAAAGTCCATTAATATATGCCTTTTAACAATTAAAGTTTCTGTATAAGAAGAAGGTTAACTGCTGTATGCTTTAACACTCACACATGCCTGATATGTTTAGTATCTCAGACACAATTTTCCTTTCCCCACTCTCTTTCTTTTTTTATCCTGTGGAAGCTAAAACTTTATTATAAAACTGAAGATAAGTATATCAGTTTGCTGGATGCTGGCAGAGCAGAACACAAGCAATGAGAAGATAAGGGAATTTGGTCAAATACAAAAAATACCATGGAACCTAAACCAAATGACATCAGATAAGACCTCCACTGACTTTCTATTAAAAATGTAATAAATAAGGATCACAGCAAAAAAAAAAAAATCTTATTTTTTCCTGACACTATTTTTTTTGTTGTTGTTGTTATTGTCTCTAGTTCTTCACAAGTGTATCTGTACTGGTGTTGTTTTCCCATTTGTAATAAATAGATGCAGATCATCTATATAATTTAAAAAATTATTTATATATATGTATGTATGTATATATAATTTACAGACTGATCCTGAAATCATGACCAGCAGTTCTGAGAGCATGATAAAAGCTGGTAGCTGATGAATTGGATAGAAAATGAGCTAGAACCAGTGCAAATGTTCCTGTGGTCAGCAGGGGCAGTGTTTGGGTTTGGGGCAGTATTCAGATGTTCTGAGCCGGGCTCTGGGATAGTAGGAATTGAATTGGTTTGTGCTGCAGAGTGCAGGCCCGTTCAAGCAGTTCAGCTACACAAACCCATGTTGTTCTTGGCTGGTGGAGAGGTCTCAGCCACTTCAGCTTCATCAAGTGGAAAAAGAGGAATTGCTAAAAAAGAGAGAAAAAAGAGATCTGTTATTAATTCTAAAATCTCTTTTGTTTGCCGGAGACTTCAAAAAATTCATTTTGTCTGCAATGTCTGTAGGATGTCACCAATGAAGGACAAGCACAGATAGCTTTACTGTTGGGCTTTCTTCACCTTCTTGGATATTTTCCTGGGCAGATGCAATTATCCCTCACTGGCAATTTTTGTGGACTTAATAATACAGAGTCTTGGAATCAGACCATGAATTGCTGACAGCACATATTTAATTGGCGGCTTGGCCTGGATTTTAATGTGTCTAGATCTTGGTATCACCTTGCTAGAGGCTCAGGTAAGCTTTACATCACTGCATAGAACTATAAAAATAATAAAATATATCCTGATTCATGGTACAGCCTGTTGGAGAGAGGTAAGGGAATTGTGGCTGCTCTTAACAGCAATCCCCTGCTCATTTCATTTCCTATGATGCCTACAAACAGAAAATGGTCCCAGTTCCAGTCCAAGCAGCACATTAGAAATAAAGCATAGAATGGATAATTTTGGCCTTGAAAGCACCATGGAGTTGTTTTATTTCTGAGGACATTTCATAGGCTGCTTCCATCCAGGAATATTTTAGCTTTTCCAGCCGTTCAGTGTTCACATCCACCAGGGTGGCTCAAGCCAGGCTGTCTCAGGGCTTTGGCACTGATAAACTTTGAATGACAGGGAAAATATATGTTACAGGCTGGGAAAGGGAGAGTGTTTTTGATGGGAGAGGAATCCCCTTGGGGCTTGATGCTTGTCTGTGGCCTTAGGTGAAGCTTGCTTAGTGGTGTCTGCCCGGTCTCCAGTGGACAATAGTCTGTGCCATAAAAAGCTTCCATGCATAATACCTCGTATTTGTTGGCCTCTGCCTTGAAGAAACCCAGATGAGAGCTGTTTATGTCCATCAAGGGACAATCTCCAGTAGGAAAGATAGTTCTCTTTGGCTACAGGATATCCATGCCATTTCATTTTATTCTACCTTTCAGTCTTATGGGCCTTTTTCTTCTGTCTTTTTTTCCTCCCCTCATTCTCTCTATTAACTTTAATGTGGGGAGTTTTAAGTATCTATAACTTTCTGAAAAACCAATAGGACTGAGAATAATCAGCATTCATCATACAATTTAATTGAATTTAATTAAAGAATGTTCAAAACAATACGTGAAAGCGTGTAATCAGTGTCTATATAATTCTTTCTCCTTCATGCTTTAAGCTCTCTGTTCGTAGGCAGAATCAGGTTATAAAAAGTTAAGAGTCAACTGTAAAAATCACATCTCAGAGAAAACATGCTGGGAAGAGAAAAAAGAGACAACAAACCTACGAAAATAAAGAAAGAAAAACAATCTAA
>NW_005054400.1:980906-990713 GCF_000277835.1 Geospiza fortis
TCCCAGTGTGCTGTAAACTCACACCAGGGCATTTCCCCACTGCCAGGCTCAATTTGGGGTGCACAAATGTGCACACACACACACACACATGTGCACCCACACGTGCATCCCCTGGCAGATGAGAGTCAGCAAGAGAGAGAAAGTGTCTGTCACACCCTCTAAATTCAGGTGGCCTCAAGCAGTGCCATATAATCCCAGCCTCAATTAAACTTTCCAAGGTCAGTGGTGTTCTACCAGGTCAGACATAAATAAGTCAGGTGAGAGTCCTAGGGCACTGAAAAGCCATATTTATTCTTTATCCACAGTTCATAGCTATCAAATGAAGCCTAACAGAGAGAGAAAGAGAGAGAGAGAGTGAGAGTCTGGCTCTCAGAGCTGCTTCTGTTGTAAGTAATTTTTTTTTTTAAAGAAAAAGCATAGTTCTGGCTCAGCCCTACCTCAGAATTACCTAAAACTTCACAATGACTGTGGAAGTTTTGGAAAGAAAAAGGAAGAGATTTTAATTCAGCAACAATTATGATTAATTTATTCAAGTGAAAGTAACTCGGCTATACTGAAGAGATGTTTTTTTTTAAAGAGAGAATTATTCTTTTAAAATTTGAGAACAGATGCCACCATAAACCCCTCTCGAATTGAGAAATACAGATTTCATGTACTGATTCAGCCAGTAATTAAAATGGGTCAATGCTGAACAGTCTATTGGGTTTGTAAACAGAATATTTAATTTTCTCTTGTTTTGGGAGAGCAGAGGAAAGGATAGGAAGAATATATCTTTGTTCAAAAGTGTTAAAGACTGTGGACTTACTCTGGCTTCTCTGGGTGTCAGACCCATTGAGAAGAGTTATCACATTCTGAGAAAGTAATTAAGGACAGTTGAGGTCCACTGATTTCTGCACTGTCTGAAGAACTAAGTGAATTTTCTAGGCCTTTATGACTAATAACCAAATTAATATATATGTTTTAATAAACCAACATACCACAAGTCTGCCCTGCTGTACTGCTTAGTATTTTAGAGGTAGAGATTTGACTTGAGGCATTTGACCTTTCTTATATTATTGTTCAAGAGTAAAAAAAAAAAAAAGTTGGAGACCTTTTTAGGGAGAATTACTAAAAGCAAAAAGAAAATAATTCTCCAAATTCTCACTTGTGTACAAAAAAAAAAAAAAGTGCAAGTACTGTTGTATTTTAAGACTCATAAGCAGAAAGTGTGCTTTTTTAAAGAGGGTACAGAGGTCTGGAGATGGTTTTGTTCTGTTGACCTAACTTGATTTACACCAGTTTACACAGTTGAGAAACTGATACATTAATGCTGCTGGAAAAGTCATCTCACACATTTGGTTTGTTTTTCCTTATTTAATCTTTTTTCATTATTAAGATATGGTGATCTATTAAGCATAATAAGGTATATGTATCTTTTTTTAATGGCTTTCACTCTTCTGCTGAGAAATAATTTTGAGAGTGCAATTAAGTAATAACAAAAATAAATTTCCAGATATCTTTGTGAATACTAGTGCTAGCTTTTACTTAGTATATTTAAGGAGATCACATCATTAATTATTGCAAATATTCAGACAGTGGATATTTATACACATGGTTTTGAATCGCTGAATATATACAAGAGTAACTTTTAATCTGTGAAATATTCAAACACATGTATAATCACACATTTATCTTCTTACAATAACTTGCACACTTGCAATCAGGGAATGGAAAAAATAGTAGGTGATTAGCATGTCCAGACACATCATGACGAGTGTTGATTGGTTAAAGTGAGCACTTTCCAAACAAAGAAAAGTATTTGTCAAAACTGTTATACAATTTGGGATATATTCATTGTCAGACAGCTGTATTAGTGATTCTGATTCTGAGAATCTGAAGATAAAGTTAAAAAAGCACAGGCATTAGGGAGAGTTTATGGTAGACAAAGTGACACAGGAATGTGTTTATAGAAATATCAGTTTTATTTTATAGGCATTAATATTAGAAATAATTTCAGAGCTCAGTGCCCATTAGCGTGTGTGTTGAATTCTCTGCTTCTGTGCCTCTGGTTTCAACATCTGTAAGCATAAGGGAAAATCTTGACAAATGTTTCTGAGGGCTTTATGTTCTCTTTATCCCAGCACTGGATTGCAATCTGTGTTGTGCCCGCTGCAATAACAGGAGAATTGGGATCAGATAACCGGTTCCGCAGATTAGATGTGAAGAAAGGGTGTTACGACAACAAACCCACTTCCTCTCAGGTTTTAACCATACTCTGTGTTTCAGTGACAGGACAAGAGGAGGGGGGGGGAAAGGAAAATTTATCTTTTTGCTGCATCTACTTCTATCAGTTTCCCCAGACAGCCCTCAAATTCATGTCTTAGTGGTGAATGCGTTACACGACTCATTCTTGAAGAAAGGAATTAAAGCAAACCTCAAGCAATCAATGCCCTAAGAAATTTCACTAAGAGCTGGACTAAAAGGTGATTAAATGAAGCTGAATCCAAGAACACATTTTTCCCTGCAAGGAAAGTATAAAGTGTCCCTTTAAGGCTAAGTTGATAGAAATGTATATAGAATTTTTAAATATAACTCCCACCTCACTGAAGCTCTCAATCTTAAATACTGGCACGTAGGAAGGCCATGGAAACTCCTTTAGCTGGAGGGTCTTTTTTAAAACTTAAAATTCTGAAAAGAACTTAACAGACTTCTTGATAATTTACAGTCATATCCACCATGCTAGACATACTAATTAAGGGTTTTGAGCCAAGTGTTTTTTCCAGGTCCAAGTTAGATTAGTTACAACATCCAGAGTTATTAATTGGAAAGAAAAGAAGAGGACATTAAAGAGGGCATTCTAAAGCTCAACATTTTGTACTGCACCTGTGTGTCCTCTTCTCCATTTATTCAGAATAAGTACTTGAAGTCAGTGCCTGAAATGAAAGTAAATGATCATAAAGTGTTCTTGTGAGGGGATTCTCAGCCTGAGGAAGCAGCACTGTAGCAGGGAAATTGAACAACTCTTGATCTTTCATGGATGTGGGTAAAGTCACTTCTGAGGGGAAAGGATAAAGTGAGGAAATGTGTAGTCTGACTGTCATGTGAAAAGCGGCAGGAACAGATTTTTGGTCCTCAGAAAAGTGATCTTAGCCTTTTATAATTGAATTCATTGTGCTCCTATAACCATGTTTCATGACTTGTTTTCACCATTTAGCAAAGCTGGATAATGATTTACTTTTGTTACAGCCTGGAGTGAGAAAGAAATTGGTAATGAATTGACTTTTTCCGCACTCCAGAGTGCTTCAGTGCCTAAAAAGTCCCAGAGGTTTCCCCAGAAGTTCATGTAGGGATTGTTCTACTGGTGAAAACCTTTGCTGTAGATCACTCTTTCTTTAGGATGCATTGACCAGCATGGTCAGGATGCAGGAATTGTCCATGCATCAGCCAGGCTTTCCAGCACAACTTTTTGGCTACTTTGAAGATCCTGCATTGGAATCAGATGTGTGTGGAAAGGAGGAATCAGATGTGTGTATCTCTAATCTGTTTCAAAATGTCCTCACACACAGTCCACAGGGAGAAAAAGTAAAAAATACTCATTATTATTTTTGTTTTTCTATAGTTTTTTTCACATCTCGTGTTATATGATTGATCAAAGCCAATGATGATGAAGTTATATAAATGTTTTGTAGGTCTATAACGATTCATGACTTTCTGTGCAGTAGCAATGTTCTTGATGTTGCACTGTCTGGAGCTAATGTTCTGATTAATGCATGTTTTGCTTCCTGATTTTAGAAATAGCTTATGGCTAAAAATCCCTAGATGCTCTCTAACTTATTGCATCTTCTTTTATATTTCCTCCCCCCTCTTTTCCTTCTAGCACCTTATTCCTATACATATGTATAATAAAAATATACATATTTGGAAATCTGTCAGCTTTGGTGATATCCCTGATGCAATACTATTATGAGACGCCTCTCAGGACTGGTATTTGTACAGAAAAATGAGGTTTTTGTTAGACCACGTTTGTGAATCTCTCATCTGGTGGGGGTACTCTAGTCAGGGCGTGTTGTTTGTCAAAACAGCAACAAGCAAATGTGGCCACATCATTTACAGACTCGTGGGGGGCAGGAGGGAGGCTGCTTCTGCTGTTCAAGCAGCAGGAAAAGTCAGTGTGGTCGGTCACAACCGCAGCACACAAGTGTCACCTGCAGCTCCAGTTTCCCAGGCGCCGGGGGATGTGTTTGGTGAGGCAGGGCTGTGATGGGGGCACACCTTGCACCAGGTAACTGAACAATCTGCAGGGAGCAACCCCTGGGAACACGACCTGACTCAGTCCTCTGCTCCGGGTCTGAGTCCCAGAACCAAGGCTGGGTTACGTTCTCTCCTTGGCTTTTCAGAGAGGTGGTTGGGGTAGAGGACAGGCTTGTGAACTGTTAGCCAGAAATACAAAATATAGTTTTATTGTTTACACCCTTTCCTTGGGCAGCAGTGCCAGTGGAAACTGCTGTGCTTCTACAGGGCAGTCAGTGTTTGATTTTCCTTTCAATTTCCTCATGCTCTAAAATCCAAGTATTTATGGTGACATCCACACGGATATCTTTAGTTTTAACCCAGAAAGCAATGCAGTAAAATATTGGTCTTTCCCAAAAGAAAGACCAATAATATTTGGTCTTTTTTTCAAAAATATTTGCAAAAATATTGAATCTTTCCCAAAAACCTTTGTTCACAAAAGGATTTTGACAAGGGTAAGCAAAATATATTTCCTCTGCTCCACAGACTATGCACAGACACAATAAATTTTATATTTTTGAGGTCTATTTACCAGAACTCGACTATTAGCCAGTTAGTCCTCTGGTCCCTTAGCCTAAACTTTCTGGAGGAGTGGTGTGCAAAAGAAAGTGCCCACTTTGTTTTTATCTGCCAAGCTGTAAACCACCTACTTGTGTCCTTTTGTGCCTTTTGTGAAGCCTGTTAATGGCTGTTACTGCTAATTGCTGTGCTTAGCTTGCTGTGTTCATCTCTGGGCAGGAACCAGGGAGATCAAAGAGCAGGATACTCCATAAAGTCTTGCAGTGTTCATCCTGCAGCTCTAATTCACCTGCACGTGGCCGAGGAACCGCACAGGGCTGGCACAAAACATCCAAAAACACACGGAGAGGGAAAAATTTGGTTTATTTCACACAAACACTTCAGCTGTAGATTCAAAATGTAGATTCAAGATGAAGTGTTTTGCACTGATTTGAAGCAGCACAGTGCCATTGGAGGCTGTCTTGAGACCTCTGTCATCTATAGCAGACTACGAGGGATGATGAGTTTTTCCTTTTCTTAAAAAAACAGTTTCATAGAAATATATCACTTGACAAAACCTTAGAAGTCGTGATGTTTCAGTCCTTCAGCAGATTAAAACCCACAAAATGTAGCGGTCCAGTTCCTCAAGATTGTAACAAATCTTCATCAGATCTTTATTAAAAGTGATATAAAAATCCTAAAAATATATATTGTTCCATCAAATTAGAGTTGAAGGATCAAAAGCATCCAACACATCTGAAACTACAAGTGCCTTGGAGGTGAAAACACTCACCCATTCCTATGAAGGGCTTCCAATCTGATGTTACATTGGAAACTCCCTTCTTTCACCTTCCCTTGACTTCGAAGCAGGAGCCCTGGCATTGTTATGGAAATTTCAAAGAGTTGTAGATATTTCCAAACGGAGAAAGGCCTCCCTGAGGCTTTTCTTCAGACTTCATGTTGGATTCTGACTGGAGACATGCCAGTGTCATTGCGCTGCACTGTCCATGTACACTCTTGGAGGGAGAAACAGTTGTACCATCAATGATTTGGGTAGCTTCTAACAAATCCATCTCCTGCAGAATAGAGAATATATATGTAGATATATTTGATCTTTTAATGATTTTAGGTTGAGAATTTCAGCCACGCCAACAGCTTTGGCACCACTTTGGACTCCAACAGGCTGAAAGGGTTGCAACTGTTTTGTTAAATTTTGTAAGAAAGCTTTCATTCACTGTTTTCATCCAAAATACATTAAGAATCCAAATTGGTTTCCTCATGGTGGTCTCTCTTGCTTAATAGTATTCACCATATCTCTGATATGTTATTATGGATTTCCTGCTCATGTTAGCTGTAGATTTTTGTCTCTGCTCTGATGGATTGTTGATATAAAATTACCAGCTGATGTTTATCCACAGACATAGGAATAACAGTATTATTAACTATTCCTATATATATTTTGTGTCATTATGACTGTAAGAGCTTGTCTGAATAATAAAGATTCCCTTGAGTGGGACTCACCAGGGTAAATGACTGTTTAATAAAGACAGATAATGTAGATGAATCATTTTGACTACTTAGAGGAGCAATTCTGCTAAAACTCCTAACTTACACAAAGTCCTTCTGAACACATTAGGGGTCAAATCCTGCCCCTTGAGATCATTGTAACATTGCTGCTGAGTAGAAAAAGATTGAGGCCTCACTTTAGGAGCAGCAACAAAATTTTTGCAATGGGAACTTGATTTTTTTGTGTGGGTGAAACGCTCAAATGCTGCCATTATTTAAACACTAAGACTATAAGTAGTATAAAAACATGCCTACATAAATGTCTATATTCTGTCTTCATATGTTGAAATATGTGTTTAAAATAGATTTCTGCTAAATTATATGGCTTAGTTTTCTCTCTTCTCCATGATGTGATACTTCATGGTACACTGAAAGAATAAGAATATGAGTTTATTAAGTTTACTCAGAAAACTATTCAGTCATCTGTATGAGCTCTTGGAGCTATGTCAACATTTTCTTGAAAGATATCTGAGATTATTTGATGTTTACTTTTTTAAGTACAGTATTTGTGAGTAAAAGTGCACAAGAACATTTTATTACATTTTAAATGTAATTCCTGATCCCAGGGTGCTGTCTATATAAATCTGAACAAACCTACGAAATCACTATCTATATTAGATCAGCAAATCCTCTCAGTCCCAGAACTGGTCAATGTGTTAAGAATAAGAGGCAAAAGTGAAATTCCTTGGTAATAAAACTTCTGAGCCTTGACAACTGTGAAGTAATGCTATTTCTTGCAGCATTGCCTAGACCTTTCAAAGTGCACTACTCTTTATTATATGCCTTTCCTCTGCCCCTAAACCTTCACTTCTAAAGTGCACATCTCACAGGTAACTAGTATATAATGTACTTTTCAATCAACCTCCTAATTCACTCAATGTAGCATGAGTTTTAGATAAACCAGGAAGATGTGAAATACAGAATAAAAGGTTTAGGCTGTATGATGCCACTCACCTGTTTTAAATCTTCTGTTATCTGCGCAAAAAATACGGGAAGAGTTCTCCTTCAGGATAATTCAGTGTGGCCCAGCTCCTCTCCCAGGCAGCAATGACAACAGCTCCCAGCATTTCTGCAAGGCTCTGCTCCTGATCTTCTGGAGTTTACATCTTCTTCTTCCAGTTGTTCTCTCCCAGGGTCCTGCCAGGCCTTTTTGTGGGTGACAAAATGATGTTTCCTTTGGATTCATCAGCTCCGTGGGGGCAATTTTGCCCTTCAAGTTCTAGTGACTGTGCTGGCATTGCTCACTCTGACTTGTTTCTGTGTTTCAACCAAGAGTGGAAGTGAGCAGCACGAGAAGGGCTGAGATGGTTTTTGTGCAGCCTCTTTGGTGTCATGGAGTAAAAATTTCCCAAAGATAAAACACAGGGTGAACCAGATTTCATCTGTAGAGTGGAACAAGGAGATTCATAAGGTGCAGGTCTCCTAATCACCAGATTTTCCATAACTTATGTAAACTTATATGTAAATCCCCTGAAGTGAAGAACTTAAATACAACATTAAAATTTGTGTTGTGGTTTGAAAGCAGATCCAAGGTTCTGCAGGGTAATTGGCTGCTGCTCTCATTGTTTATGCTTGCACACACAGGCTGTGGTGGGCTTGTCTCTGCTGGCAGTGTGGATAGGTTTAATTTTACTCTAATCAAGGCAAAATACCTTGCTGAGGGGCTCAGGTTCAACATCATGCTAATAAACTATGTGGCTCTTGGACAAGGGATGCTTTCCATCTGGCAAGTCTAGAGCATGGGCTTGAGTAGGACTTCAGTCATGTGCAGAAATCCCTGTGGATGTGACCAGAAGTTTTTGAGGGACTTAATGCATGAGATAAATATGTGACAAAAACATAGACCCATCTAAAAAACACAGGGTCCAGAATTAGCAATCACAGACTACATGGACTTACTTAAAGGTAAGGGGCAGCTGGTGATTATGTACACAGATTTGTATTCTTTTCATTTTTTTTTGCTGGCCTTGAATCAGGCTAATCTTTACTGCACAAGGTAGAGCATGGCAAATATGGAAACATCTGTGTTATGCAAATTCCTCTGAAATGGTTGAATGACAGGTAACTGACTGTATTTTGGAGCTGTTCCAGGTAGAGTGAATCAACAGTTTCTAGCAAGTCAATCCAGCAAAAATCTGCAGGGCTCCTTTTGATGCTTACAGAACTGTGAGCTTCTGTGTTGACTGCTTTCAGCTGAAACCAGAAATAGTTTAAAAATAAAAAAAAATTATTTAAACCTTAGAGGTACTCAGATATCTAAAGGACAGGCTGAATTCATCCTGAGATTTCTGCTCCAGATTTTCCAGCAAGCTTGCCTGTGATATGTTTTCCTCCCTCTCTCTTGTGTTACTCCCTTGGTCATCCCTAGGGAGACATCTGAGAGTGTCCTGGAACATTTTGATCCTGTCCATGGAGAGGGGAAGGGAGGGAGCTCCCCATGTGAGCCCAGGGCAGCACAGGCCTCTCACTGTGTGAGTGGGGATGTGAGGCCAGGTCAGGGAGAAGATTCCACCCCTTAAACATCAGAAACTTCCCAGTCTGCTCTGTGAGAATGAGATGAGGATGGAGATTTGTGAGAATCCTTGGCACTGGGTGCTGCAGGACCCTACACCACCAGTCTAGCCCTTAAAGCACCAGCTCTGCATTGCTATGGGCAACAGATGGGAAGGTCTGAGGAAGAAATCCTGCCAAACAGTTTTCCTATTTCAAGGAGTTGTAGTGCTTCTCTTCTGGATGGACTTGCTGCTAGCTGGCAGCAGAGCTCATGGGATTAACATTTCATACCACAACATTGACAGAAATAGGAAACATGACTTTGGAGAAATAAAAACGCAGTTATACAATCTTTTTAAATGGAGGCTTGGCCCAATCAAGAATCCTTATAATTTAATTTGCACTGGTCAGAGATATGTGATCCTTTTCTGCTAAATGTTTTACATTTCTTAGATCTGATTAATTGTAAACATGCTGAAATGCTCTCTGCTACTGCTGCTGCCTCTGATTCATTGGCGACCTGTAGAAAGAGGCAACACATGCTTATTGTTAAAAAAAAAAAAGAACAGAAGGATCATCTATTGCTCAGATGAAAGACAGAGACAAAATAACCAATCTGTAATGCAGATTTATTAATAGTCATTCACTGGTTTTCACTGAAATACTCTTCACGTAACCTTGACTTTATTAAGTAGTCCTTAAGGTGCATTTTGAAGACAGATAATGAGTTTGGGGAATAGTCTTATCTACATCAAGCTAATCTTTAACAGCTTGGAAGGGAACTCACAGAAACTTTTCCACTTTAAGTGCCATAGCCATGTTCAAATCAAGCCTTTTAAAATGTCATTTTAATAGAAGAGTTTACAGGCATTTTTAATCGCTACGCTTCATAGAGGAATATTATTTAAATGAAGAAGATAGAAAAAGTTATTGAGTTTTTAATAGTATTAAAGGGACTGGAGGCAAGTGAGTGGTGTTGGG
>NW_005054400.1:990723-1005928 GCF_000277835.1 Geospiza fortis
GCTGTGGTGGAGTGGCATTGATTAACAAAGACAAGGCAGCTCGTGCTTAAAAAAATAACTTCTTTCACAGTGGCTGTTGCTTTAAAAGGCAGGGCCAGGGTGAAGGCAGGAGTTTGGAGTGATATTTGGGTGCTAAATCTGCACATGTAACCTTGTCCAGCTTCCACAAGCAGAAGCTCTCAAGAGCCTCCTGACCCTTTGCTGGCGCAGAGTTGTGTGTGCGAGTGAGAGAGGGATGAAAAAGAGAAACTAAAAGGAAAATGAGCAGAGAGTCGCTATTTTAAAAAGAACTCAGGTTTACAGCATCTGTACTTTCCCTTCAGTTTCCAGCATGCCCTGGAAGGTAGTTTCACTTTTTCTGCATTGTGTGTACAGCCCCAGAGGTGGTTGTCCCCCAAAGGCACGCACCAGCCTTTTCCCCCAGCTCATGTATGAAGTTGCTCACACCTCAGGCTGAATTTTAATCCGCTCGTACAGGCAGATGAGTTACACGAACCCTCTTCTGCTGATTCCAGTTGGCTTAGCTCATTTTGTTTAGCTTGCTTTATTATTTGGGCATTAAATGTCCCAGCTCTCCCAAGAGCACACACATTTGGTTTCTGACTAATGCGCGGCCTCCGTCAGACAGACAGCGTTTGCCATTTAGAATCCAGCATGACGTGGAGTCAGGTTGTGACTCAGATACCACAAACTGTACACAGAAAGACCACAAATTCCTCCAGTAAGACTGAAAAAGGCTTTCCAAGAAGCCACTTCCTCCTCTGGTTATATCCTAACCCTGACTGACAGGTAGCAAACAGCCATCGGGGTTTTGAGTGGCAGTTTTTTACTTTTTGTTAAAATTTTTGCCTGCTGAATTCATGGCTGTTTAAAATCCTGTCTTTTTGTGTGCACTTTTGGCTAGATGTGGCTTTAGAAATCTTGGTTGGTTACATTTTTTCTGGAAACGTAGGCATCCACTGACTGAGCTCTGAGGCTGGGAATTCTAAGAGGACACTGAGGGCAAAACTCAGCCTGACCCATCCGGGTTCCCCTGAGCCGCAGCTGCAGCTCTCTTGTGCTTTGTCCACAAACCCATAAATTGACTGGGTTTGCTCAAAAAGTTCCTGAACTTTGGCAAAACCTTTCGATGAACCTGCTGGGGGCTGGAGAGGGGAGAGGCAAGGAATGGGACCAGGGCTGCTGGTGTGGGAAGGTTTGCAAGGAAACCTGAAACCAGGTAAGATTCCCGAACAGTTTCCTCGGGCTGCAGACGTGCAGGCAATTCTCATTTGAAAACAGAACTGGAGTTAACAAATCTGCTAACAAGCCTCACACGCTTGCTGACCAGTAGTAAATCCCAGCTCGATTTATTACTGAACACAGCACTTTGGCCTAAGTCCTCAGTGTCATTTTGCAAGTGGACAGGGAACAAGTTAGTTACACTCTTAAATTCTAGTGAGAAAACTGGTTGAGAGAATCAGATGGGCAGCAGGCCTTTGATTTAACTTCTCTTTTACTTTCTCTCTTTTTTTTGAATTTCATTTAATGAAAGGAGAGAATTCATCTGCCAACACGCTATTCTGTGCTCTTTTGTCAATAGAAAAGTTGTTTTGCTAATGGTTATCTGTCTGCAAGTCCTTGACCTGCTTGTAAACACATTTCTGCAGGAAAACCCCAGGCCATGGCCTCGAGCATTTACGTCAACAAGAAGAGATAAAGTGACCAAAACTTAACCTGATCTGGCCTGGAGTGCCCTCTACTGCCCCTTGACCAAATACTTCCCTAATCTATGTCCTCCTGAAAGGAACAGATTGTTGTGTAAGAAGTATCACCTGGAATGAAATCAATTTTGGGAGCCTGATTTCCTCTTTTCCTCCAGCTCATAGTCAGAGCCTGTTGAATTGCTGGAGGTTAAGGAATAAAGTCTGGGTTGTTTTTGGTAGCAGGGCAGGAGTTTTCCCCGGGATCACCCTCTTTGTCCCCACCTCAGCCACCAGGCTGTGTTCTGTCATGCCCCGTTAAACACGTCACCTTCCGAGCCGAGCGACAAACGCGGCAAAACTGAACGGGCTGATCAAGTTGCTTTTAGAAGCCATCTGCTGATCCCCAGGGATTTGTTCTGGATTCACACGGTGCAAACCAAGGCTGTGATACAGCCAAGATTCAGAGAGTCACTAAAATGGCAGAGAGATCCCAGATTTTGGTGTGGTGCTGCAAGCCAGGCAGTGGTGAACGGCACAAGCATCCCGGTTTGGCCACTGCATCCACTCCTAGAGCTGGCTGAAGCCAAACACAATGCTGGGGGAGAATTGACACCAAATTTTCCTGAGAAGCAAGGAATATGTATATATGCTTTTTTTTTTGGTAAGAGCTGGACTCCTTGAGGCACTTGCCTCAACAAAATATAGAATATGTATTTATTGTCTCAAGATATGGAAAACTTGTATTGAGAACATAAATGACGAAGTTGTTCAAAGCAAAAGAGTTTTATTTAATGATGAAAATCCACACTTGATTTTGGGTGCTTCTTAACAAACCAAAACGAAATGACCTCCAAATGGATAATGAGGTGCTACCATCACTGATTCACAACCACCTTATGCTCATTCTCCAGTTGTTGAGGATGAACTGGGCTGCAAATCAGTCTTTACTTATCCAGCCCCAATATCTGTACTTGATCACTGCATGTAAGACTTTACATGACAGACCAAAACCTCTCTCAAGTGTGTGAATCTGAGGCAGAAGGGGGAAAGTAAAGCTTAAGGAAAAGGGTCAGATGTCATGATATCACTGCATTTTAGTGCTGAGGGACTCTTGGATGCTTACCAGGCACGGTGGATGAAGGTGTCCACCTCCAGACAGTGCTCAGGCCATGAAACTGAAATCTGGGCTCTAAAGCATCTCCCACTTCTCTTGAAGAGAGTTTATTGCCTTTTTGTGCCTCATTTGCTGGTAGGTGTAATCTGAGGTGGGTTTCCTGCAGGTATCTCACAGACTTCTACCAAGTGTTGGGAGGAGAACATGAAATCCTTTAGGTTTAATTCCAGCTGGGTTATTTCCTTAGGATGCAGCTGTTTTATAGTCTTTTATGCATTTAACCTTGTTTCACCAATGCAACGCAGTTATAGTTCCTTGCATAGTAGGATTAATTCACAAGCTTTAATCTAAACTGGACAGAAACTTTCGATGTTGGCTAACAGAAAGTATAATTTCAGCTATTCTGACAGAAAAATCAAACTTTGGGAAACAAAGTAGATTTTCTTTTCTTTTTCTATAGAAAGCATTTATTTAAGGAAAAGTGATTTTATTTTTCCCATGGGAAATATTTCTGTGAGAAAATACTTCGTCTCCTAAATTGAAAATGTAAATTTTAACCCTGCTTAATAATTCAAAATAATTGCTCCTTTTCTTTTTATATTCTTACAACATTTCTTTATTTCTTTACTTCCAAAATTCAACAGGACTTTGAAGACAAACACAGATTTGACAGGCATCTTTTCAAATTGAAAAGATTGTTTTTATGGTGAAGAAAACTTGTCTTCTTCACAAAGTACAAAGTTGTGTAATGAAAGAAAGGTGAAGGGCTGGCTGAATCTATTCAGTATTCTCAGTTACTTTCCAAACCAAACTTCTGAACGCATGTTAGTTATTCAGATTAAGTCATACTCCCAAACTCCCTCCAGGTTCTCCACTGGAGATGATATTTATACAGCACTAATAGAGAAAACTTGGTGCGTTTCAAAAAATAATTCCCAAGTAAACCAAAGCTGGGTTCAGCAGATGTATCAGGGGAAGTTTCAGGGAAGTCTGACTATCTTCTGTTGCTACAAAGGCCAGCTTCAATTTAATTCTCAGCCCCTCAATATTGCAAGGGAGGAAGCTTTAAAAACATTAAGTGACCTGTATCAATGTTTCTGCTCCTAATGAAAATATACATACTCTTTTTTTTTTACAAGATTTGCCAGAATTAATTGACGCTGAAGTTTTAAACTGACTTTTGGTAATGGAGCATTTTATCCATTGTAAATTTGTGAAAATTTTCCTGACTTGAAGGTTTCATTTCAGTCTAGAGCAATGAAACTTTTAGAAATTTCAAATCATTTATTGGATGAGACACATCAGGCTCCAGTGATTTTAGTGAATATGAAAATTAAGTGAGTTCTTGCTATGGCTTAGAACAAGAATAAATATTAGCAACAGCAGTGCCAAGATTCTTCAGTTGAAATCAGCGTATCTTGTAGTGTGAAATGTGCTTCATATTTAGAATCAGATGGGAGAAAGGACACATTTTTCTCTGCATGCCTCTGGGTTTTTTTACACCAATCAGTCCATAATTTATCCATAAACTTTCTAACACAGTGATTTGGTGACCTATTAGAAATAATAACCCTGTAAGCATGAAACTGTACCTGGGCCTTTTTCATACAGGCTCATGCACTCATATAGATCTGTGTGTCAATATATACTGGCTGACATAACAAATATTTTTTGTTTTTAGAAATAAGAGGATTTTCCTTGGGGACTGTAAGTAGATTCAGAGGATATTCTCAGGTATCTGACTGTATTTCACTGTGATATTCATATTGTCAATACTGGGACCTTTCTGTGGGAAATGGGGCTTTTCCTGTAAACATAATAATATTATGGATGGTGAAATATGCTGTAAATGTTAAACAAAAAGAAAGAACTAAATTGCAGACTATTCCCTGGTCAGCAAAACTCACCCATTATTTTTCAGTTTGCTGAATCTGTAGTTTTTACAATTTTTTTAAAACTGTGACTTTTCAGATTCATGAGGGTAGCATAGGTAATCTTCATATTTATAAGGACACACTGTCAACTTGCTTTTCATAATTTATAAAGTCTTTTTTTTTTATTATTCCCTTCCCCTGTTGGAAGCCTGAAACTGGCATGTTTCCTTAATAGAGCTGGGAAGAAACTCTGCATTTTTGCTCAGGGAGATGAGTTCTCAGAAATAAGCTATCTGTGCTTCATGCAAAGGAGCAGTATCTGGGTTGGCTGAGTAGGGCTGGAATTAAGTGCTGTAGGGTCTATTTTGCAAGTGTGTGCATGCTTTAGATTTTCAAGTTGCAACTTGCATTTTGGCTTGGTGAGGGATTTGTCAATACATTTCAGCTTTGTATGTCTTTGTTGATGTGAGCTGGATGAATGTTCATTGCCTTGTTAGGCTGGACTCTTGCCTTTAACAGTCCCAACTGACCTCTTCTCCCCATTGCTTTCTTCACAGCTTCTCTCACATTCCCATCTCCTGCTGTGTGCTCCTGGCATGGTAAGAACAGATATTTTTCTTCTGCCCCTGCATTGATGGACTGGCAAGGACATGCATCCCTTATTCCAAGGTGAAATGACAGTGGTTTGATAGCTGTTTCCTCTTTCCCTTTGGAATTTCACTGAATTGCTTTTCCGTGGGGTTTATAAAAGTAAATATTTCAGGCATTTAGGTTAACCTTGCTCCTTGAGCTGTTGTAAGTGGGTAGAAACATTTCTTTGTTTTTAGAATTGATCCCAGAATTTGCAAGAGGCCAAGTTTGCTTTCAGAAATAATTCACGGTGTTGATGCTGATTTATAAAACACTACGAAACTGAGTGACTGGGTACTTTAAATACCATCTCTGGGCACGCTAGTCACTATTATGGCAGATAAAATCTGTTTGGAATTACTTTTAATGGCTGTTTGAATTTAAAAAGCTGGTAAGGATTGATTCAAATTGAAGGTCATGAACTCTTTTACCCATTTCCCCTTATTGGCTCAACAAGGGTCCTATTTCATGATCTGTTGGCCATGATGCAACTCATCTGTTTAGTTGAGAAGGTGCTGATATGAGCAATTAAGCTAAAGTGGCATTGGGGAAGAACCTGTTAATATCTGGTAACGTATCGTTGATTCTGTCCATCCATCTGCCAGTCTCTCCCCCATAAGTTCCCAACTTGCTGGATAGTTTCAGCAAAATTTGGCACAGGAGGGGAGATATTTATTACTATTATGCTGCTAAATGTTTTTGGACAACTTACAGCTGGTGGAGGGGAGAATTCTCATGCTGGAAGGAAGGAAGGACAACTCAGGCAGTGCAGACGTATAGATCGGACTGTTTGGAGGTGGATTATTGTGTGATTTAGACAAAGTCTAAGATGTGCTTGATGAAACTTCAAATCATTGGTACCACTGCTCACAGAACATCTTTTTATTTCTATCTTGCTAAACTTTTACCACTGAAGAGGGCCTTGACCACTTATGTGCCACTTCATTCCTTTTACAAGGTTGGATTTCCTTCAGTAATATCTCAAGGAAATGATATGTTTGTGAAGTCTAACACTGCTGATATTCCTTTAGGATGCCCTGCCTTGGGAGCATCTGAGAAACCTGAGGGAAAATCACTTCAGAATAAAAGGTCTGGGTGAGAGGTAGTCTAAACATTTTTTTTTCTTCTTGATATGCTTAGACTCCATCCTGAACTCTCCTGCAGGATTACAGCAGATCATGACCCTGTTGACCTGGTATCAACCCTTTTCTATAAGCTGGGCACAGCAGAGGAGGAGGAGGAAGAGGAGGAAGACAGATACTGCAAGTGGCTTAGGGGCTTAGATGCAGGAGGCTCTGAGCATCACCACCAGTTGAAAGGATCAAAGGGGGTCTGTGACTCTCTAACCATGCTAATTAATGGAAGAAGTGGTATTTGGTCTTCATTATGGACTTTAAGAAAGAAAAAAAGAGAAGTCAAGTGTTTTCTCCTGTGGTAAAACAGTGAGTAAAGCTGGTGAAAGTAACAGAGCCGCCTCCATCAGGTTTTCAGCAGTGTTTCAAGAGGATGGAACTACTCATGAAATCAGGCTTAGGCAGCAGTTTCTTAGAAGTTAAATGTCTGATAAATGCTGATGCTGCCTGCTCTGAATTCCTAATATGTTTCTAGACAGAACAGGGCCCTGCTAAGGTTTCCTGTGCTCATGGCATGGAAGAACCCTTTTTAAAGGACTCCCCAGGTTTCTCCTGTACCATCTGCTTTGGACATGGGCTTGTGTCCAGAGGAGGTAATTCTACCTCTCACCAGCTCAGGCATCACCCATGCCTTCCATTTAAATATCTCTGGGTTGCTACTGAGGCAACTAGAAAGCCAGTGACCAGGACTCACATTGGCAGCAACCTGGGAACCAGAGCACTGATGGGCAGAGGGAGCAATAAGAGCATTTGAGGGACAATTCTGCATTAGTTGCTTTATTAGCTCTCTAAATGGGGAATGTAAAGCTCTCTTCTGCATCCTGAACAATCCTTCCCAATATCTGACCCTTACTTTAATTCATTTAGATGCTGCTTGCATTTGAAAGGAAATAACTGGTTACAGAAGACTTCACCTTAGACGTGGGGCCATGTTCTGACAGTGGGTTCACCTGCTTATTGTCTTTGTATATCTTCATGGTGTGGAAATCTCTGCCTACCCACATGATATGTGCAAATATATGTCCAGGTCATAAAGACTGCAGTGCAGTAATTCCAGTTCTTACTTATTTAACCATGCTTTTCTACTAGCAGGCTGCGTGAATTTGGGATTTGTGTATATATATGATTATGTACACCTGAGGATGATCAGGTTTTAACTAAGCAAACAAACAAACAAAAAAATCATGGAAAAATATACTTTATGTGGAAAGACCTGGTTTTCCTTGAAAACAGAGACTTCTTTTAATTTGCTTTGTGTGGCTTCCTTGCATTTTGCTAAATGCAAGGTGTTTGAGAGAGGAAAATCTGATATTGACTTTAATTTAGAAACATTTTCTTTCACTGAGTTTTCGATGAATGTGACTTCATACATGGGAGTGTCTGTCATGACTCTGTATTTGTGAGTGCTGCTTGATGTGCTTATGCTGTGGTGTGCATATGTTTGTTTTAAACTGCAATAGTGGCATGGACCAAAACTGCTAATGGCATGATTTTTATCGTGGTTTCACTACAGAACACGACACCATGTGTGATCATTGGGCATTCAAACAGTGAAATGTGTAAAGCTATTTTTCCATAATTGGTCCCAGGGCAAGGGGTTGATCTCATGTATAAAAGCCTCCAGATATGCTCTTGGTATGGCTTCTAATTAGGGAACCAGGAAAGAAGTGAACTTTGGAGACTGTGATGAGTCCATTCCTTTAAAAAAAAAAAGGAAATAATCACTTTGACCTTGAACTCCAAAAGGCCCTGAAATCAACTGATTTTACTCTTTAAGCTCCTTAACAAGCATGGGGATTAGAGACGAGCTGTGTAGAACGGTTCATATTAGATATAAACGATAACGGACAATAGAAATTCATCTGTGAGCTCAGCACAGGCATCCTGTGCAAATTCCATTTCCCCAAGATGTGGTGATACCATGGTACAGTGTTATATACACCACTGATAACAATATGACTTCATCAGGTGGGAAGAGACACAAGAAAACTCAATAGCAGCAGGGAGATGCAACTTGAAGAGATGTCCAATCCTGTTCTAATCCAAGTCTGTTTTAATAACCACAGCCAGGTGTATAAAACGTCAAATATAATCACCTTCCTACCCTGTGTGGTGAATAAATCATCTGTTTAGCTGTTTATTTCAAGTATGATGAAATTGCCCTCCCTGACAAAGAAATAAAACTTATGAGAGGAATAAACCTACTATAGACTGAAAATGCACATTTCAGTGGCTTTCCATCTGTCCACAGCTAAACAAGGAAGGGATGCTTCTGTAACTCCAAAAAAACCCTAAGTTTTGGTGATTTCATTCTGGCAAGTTTTTTTTCTTCTTTCTTTTTCTCTCTTCCAAGAAGAGCTGAAAAAACCCACGTCGCTCTGAAAAAGAGGATCTCATCTTGAAATGCAAAAGTGCATCACATTTTCAGGAGAAAAGGAAAGAAGTGTGAAAACCACCTGAATGAGGAGAGGAGCTTATAGAACAGAAATAATTGGTGGGTTTTATTTCATAAATGTAACCCACTCAACAGTTGTCGTCACCCCAAGAATATACTGATTTCCTATGCAGATCATTAAAATAATTTCCCTTAAGAAAATCATACTTGCTGAAAAAAGTTATCGTGCCTTTTAAAAGGCACCTCTTAGTCTTATTTTTGATAGAGAAGGGTGAATGATGTGGTTCGACAGGCTACTGCCTGCCATGAAAACTAGTAAGAAATGATGTTGCACAATCCTTTCCCTCATCTGTTCCTCAAAATTTGTTATTTTATTTCGCTTTTCTCCATTTCAGTCTGTGTGGCCTGGCAGACCTACTGGAACCAAGCCTGCAATAATATTGTCTCAGCGAGCTGATAGGTGTGAGGGCACCTGCAGGCAGATAAAATGTGTTTCTGTTCGTATCAAAATTTGCTATTGAGAACTCCAAATTTTCATGATTTCAGGACAATCTGCAATTTTCCCCTGAATGATTTGGAAAGCAGGGAAGCAAAATTAAAAAGAAAATCAACTCCATGCTTTTTCATTAGTTCTGGCAGCTTCCCCTAGAAACACACCCATACTCAGCAGTATCATTCTTTATTTAGCTCTGAACAGACTGGAGGACCTTAGTGAATTCTTTCTCCCTCCTCCTTTGCAGATAATAGCAATGATGCTGCCACATATTTTGCAAAGTGCTCTTTTCTGGAGCTGAGATTGAGTTACATCCAATGTGATAGACCCCACTGGCAGCCGTGTGTTCTTAGCAGAGACATTCCATCACCATGCCAAGTTATTTTTAATTCTATCTGTTTTTTAAATTTTTTTTTCCTTAAACCAATGCATAAAAGAAAGCTATTGAGTTGCTCAGTCAATGTTAGTTTATTATTGCTTACCCAAGTGTTTAATAAACCTATCCCAGCCCTGGACGTAGCTTTAAATACTTCATTGACTGTAACAAAGCAGATTTTTCCTATCAGACCAAAGTGGCTCTATAAACTATAATTAAGCACTAATTATGAGCTCTACTGGTCAGATAACAGAAGGCAAGGTCCATTGTGCTACTGGCAGAACCAGCAATTAAAGGAGATTATTGTTGTCAGAAATGGAATAAAACAAACAAAGGAAAAATTTGGGAGGAGGGGAAGATTTGCAATTGACCTGAGTAAACTTTATCTTGTTTGTGGCTTTGGGAAACTATAACATCATGAATGTGAAGAACCCAATATATGATGATATAGAACAGATGTAATAAGTTCTTGTGGAAAATCCACAGTTTTTTTGGATGACAGGTTGTACAGTCAGGTTCTGCTTGGCTCCACTCTCCTACATTGAAAGCCAATCCCTTACAGTCCAAACCAGAAGTTGTATGTTTAGAACAAAAATATTTTCAAGGAAAACATTGTCCCGGTACTGTTTTTTTACTTGTTCCTATAATGCATTCAAAGCCAGAGAGTGCCACATTGCTCATGGGCTTAAGAAGTAGAAAATGGAATTGAAGTTGAATGAAGACTAGATTAACTCCTTGGGAAGGGGGGGAAAGACCCTCTACAACAGGTGAAAAGGAAGTGCGGTTTTATAAATTTGTTCCATTTTAACGTGACTGGCTTCTTTTCGCTTACTCCATTTTTACACTGGCTTAACTTGATTGGCTCCAGTGGAGCTTTCAATTATGCCAGATCCCACTGAAGTGTTATTAGCAGACTGCTTGGAATTTCTCTTGAAAGTCTGAAAGTGTTTCTGAGTTAACAATATACTCTTCCCCTTTCCCCCTTTGAAATAAAATGTTAACTCTGAAGAAAACCTTGATGTCCTGTTGAAACAGAATGCTCAAACACCAAAATGAACTGACTTTTCACATACAAATTTTAAATTTCCATGGAAAATAGAGTTTCCAGTTACCTCTAGTGATTGGTATGCTAGTCACAGTTCATGTATTCCTAGACCTGATGCAGACATTCAAGGGAGCCAAAAGTCCTTTATACACACACACACAAGCACATTACAGCTTCCTGGAACACTGTTTAGGCTTTCAGGTGATGGCTGGGAATGTGGCCAATATCAGAAGGTAAAGGGCAAAAGAAAGCCATGAAAATGGAAATGACAATATTTCTTAGGAGCAGGCAGGTGCCTTTGCCCCTGACTCATGGTTGTGCCTAAAACTCACAGCACTGCTCTCTCCTCTCTGACTTTTATTTTTTTTTCCTTTTTGAAAGCAATTTGCATCCTTGGGAAAAAAAAAAAAAGGGATTAATAAATTTCAAATGTTCCCGGTGCTTCTGTGCCAACTGGCACTGGAGGGGGCCTGTAACCTTGCCCAACTGCACTATATATAATTATTAATTAGAAAGCAACCTGGGAAGCAATGATCCTCTCCCCCAGCACAAACCAGAGGAACTTTACTGAATTCACTGTAGGAAAGAAAATTGGTTTTCCTAGGTCACACTTGGGAGCAAACTTTATTTTGCTTTGACTAGTGGTTCGCTATCCAGAGTGGAATTATGGGAATTAATTGGAATAACTTGGGTGCTCATTTTATAAATCAGCTGGCAGAACTCCTGCTGTAATTAATGGGTTCGACTGGCAGATTTCCACAAACACACACCCATTTCCCAGTGATTTCCACTGTGAATACATGCATTTTGAAGGAGCTCAACTTGCAAAGGGACATATTTAAGAGTTTATAACTGTCCCAATGACAGCAAGTTCTAATTTAAAACTCCTGTGTAATACTTGTTAGGAAGTTTTAATATCAAAAGGGCAGCCAAGGTCTTCCATGAGAAATTTCTAGACAGTGAAAGAAACTAATCCTTTTTAGTGATGTTTGGCTTCTTCTCTGCAGTAGCTGATCTCTGATTTCATATTTTATATCCATGGTTTGTTAATGAAATTTTCTCCTTTAAAGAGTAACCAGGCGGATAAGAAAAAAATAGCTGATACTTTGCAGTAAACGTTTGAAGTGAAATTCAAGTAGCAGCCTGAGGCTCACAGTATGTAAAACCAACTACCAAAGTTTTAGAGGGGTGGTTAATCTATTTTTCCTTCTCAGGGGACCTCTGCTGTATTAAATTCTTTGGTTGAAGAGAAGCAGTCAGGTTGGCATTAGAATTGACTTAGCAATTTACATCATTTGAAAAGGGATTAGTAAATTTAACATGTTCTTGGTGTCCCTGTGCCAGCTGGCACTGACAGGGGTCTGTTACATCACCCATTTCCAGCACCACATGCCACGGGGCTACCTGAAAGGTGTCATTAGTCCTGCTTCAAGGAGAACAGGAAATTAGGCAGCAGGAAAATGTTAATGTCCACAGGTGGTGGCATCACTGCTGTTTATGGTGCACACAGGGAATACAGGTTTGCTCCAAGCTCATCCCTGGAGGTGTTGTTCAGGCTCTTTTCACCTGGCACTCAGGTCCATAAAGATTTAATAGTACTTTGAAATGCCCTCATATATGTGATGGCACAGCTCCAGAGTGGAAGTGTGAGCTGGATCTCACTGGAGACTCAGAGCCACAAAGGTGGGTTTCCCCTCTGAATTTTATCCTGCTCTAAGTTAGTCTTCTAGTTCAGTGATTAGCAGTTTTGAAGTCTTTCTCTGTAGACCATGGAGAAGAAAAAGCCATTTGACTGGAACATTGGACAATTAATTACATCTGTCATAGGATGCATTTGCCTCCACTTCTCCAGTGACCATGGAACCAGACTGGCTCTTGTCACTGGAAAAATACATGTTCTGATAACTAACAGGCAAGAATTGTGCTGTCAAAGGGGAAACTTTTGTCTGTGGTCTACTGCAAGAACCCAAATAATTTGCTTAGCTTGGATGGCTGTGTAGGTGGCCAACTTGATGTTTACTAGAATCATTGCTAGAGTACAGCTTCAGACTTTCTTCTGAATAACCCAAGATCATCCAGTAAGAAACATGAGGCATACTGCTGTGTAGGTGGCCAACTTGAAGTTTACTAGAAATCTTTGCTAGAGTACAGCTTCAGGTTTTCTTCTGAAGAACCCAAAATCATCCAGTAAGAAACATGAGGCATACAGATTCTACATAGGTAGAACCTGGAAGTTCAAAGGTTTCTTGGAGTGCAGGACAATACCAATTTTCAGCAAAATATTCAGCATTTCTTCAGTTTGGCCTCTGGAAAATTGTTTTAGGAAACCACATTACATTTTTGTGTGTGTTTTTTATAACACTGAAGATACTCCCATGAAGCCAGATGATTTTCAGTAATGATCAAAATCCAGTGTTCTGTTTTGTGGGCCTGGTTTCCCATCTCTCATTCTTATAAAAGGTGTAGAAGAGGAGGAAAAATGTTTGTGTAAAATTTCGTGTATCAGGCATGAGACTGGGAGCTTATGTTGTACATGAAAATTTGATGAGTGCTTGCTTGCTCCCTCCCCATGCAAGTTTTACATTTCCTATATATATTGTCCGCTATTTCGTGCTTATAAAGCTGAGGTCTTTTTTGCTTTGGATAAGAGTCTGCCTGTTTCTTTTACTTTTAATGCTTTTGTAATATTTGAAACCATATAAAACTCTGTGGGTACTTCTGTTGGAATAAATATGATGGGCCAAATCCAGCCCATGTGGCTCGCACCAGATTTCTTAGGTGAGCTGTGATAATGTGTGCACAGTAAATGACGGTAGGATGCCAAATAGCTGGAGCAGATTTTTTTTACTACGCCTCCCCCAAGTTTCCCTGTTTGATTTGACCAGGCTGATGCTGTTTGAGGTTTGTGAGGGAGGTAGCAGATATAGGAAAGCACTTTCTGCAAGTTAGTCACAGAAGACTTCACTGTCTTCCTTTCTGGGGTGAAAAATTGCGCAAAGGAAGAAATGGGAGACCAATATGTCTCAGTGCCACAGAAGAAGGGAGTGGACAGAACTTCACAGTGATTAAACCATGTATTTATATGCATATAAACTACTTATATCTATCATTAGAACATGCATATGACATGTGTGCACATGCTCAGAGAGGGAAGTAACAGCTTCCTTTGCTCTCCATACCTGTCCACTCCCTCTGAACTGAGGGAGAAGAAAGATTCAAATTAAACATCCCAAATTACTTGAAAGTATCCTGAGTTATTAGGAAGGCAACGCAACAGCCCAGCAGGGAGTAGAAAACGTAATAATGACAAGTTTTGTGCCTAAAGGGAAGGCAGGAATGAAATCAGAAAGATCCAGTGGGGTCAGGTGAGTAAAGAGTCAGCCAAGCACAGGAGTGAGATACCCGGAGGCAGTGCAATGTGCTGGCAAGGAGCCACACTGCTGGGGAGAGAGGAGGAGTGTGTGAGAGAGAGGGAGCAGAGGGGAGGGAGAGGCTGAGGGATAACACACCTTTGTGGGCACTTGTGAGCTCCTCTGGCAGCACCAGCCCTGTCTCCTTGGCAGAGGCTGCGGATGCAGGAGGAGGCTCCCAGCTGCAAAGCCCCAAGGAGGCAGGATCCCAAACTTCTGTGTTTGCCCCTCCACCAGGTCCCTACCCCAGACACCTGGGTGGGAGCAGACAGCAGGATGCAAGCACTGGAACACTGAAAATGCCAAACCCCTGTGATCTGTGGGAAGCTGGAGTGAGCTTGGCTGGGGAACAGGCTCTGGTGCCGACTGTGGCGATGTCGTTTCCATCAGCCCGTGAAAGACAACTTCAAAAACAAGGTTTATATTTGCCACTGGCTGTTTAATAGGGGATTAGTTAAAGGGTATAAACTGGCAGTAGGTTGAGATGGATGTGACCACAGGGACCAAGGCTTAACATGATGTGCTTGAAAATGACATTTGCCTGTTGCCAAGCAGATGTGGCCCACTTGCACCTGTTGCTTTGGGGTCGTGGGCAAGGAGCACAGAGGGAGGGGGAACCTGGTGAGCCCATGGCCGGGCACATTGCCATCACACCCACTGAACTGTGATTAAACCTTGTGGAGATAAGGTTTTTTTGAGGAGTACTATTAGCAGAAGCCAGATCAGCATTTCTACATTTCCTGAGGTGTGTATGTAACTTCAAAATTCTCCTAACTTGGCAGCGTGTGTGGAGACACAGACACTTGGGCTATAAAAACCTGACTGCTTTCCTGCCCTGACACTGTCTGGCTGTTCCCTGCTCTCTTTTGAGAACCTCAGCTTTGGAAGATGTTGCCGTGGCTATTGCTCCTTGTGTCAGTCTGTCCCTGATGAGCTGGGAGCTGCACAAAGGGAACAAGAAAACTCTTCATCCCCTTTCCAAAGCGCTGGCTAGTGAGGGAGTGATTCTCCTCACTTCTAGCCAAGTGAATGTTCTTTTTGGCAGGCAGC